>NW_025900552.1:0-23643 GCF_022539505.1 Lolium rigidum | reverse complement strand
CAGAGTTGTCAACGGTAATTTATTGTCAAATTTCATGAGCAATCGACGAAACGCGGGAAGAGAAGGCACAGGAATAACTAAAGGAACGATGCAAGAAGGAGATATGTAAAAGGTCGCTTAAATTGCCCCTGAATGGCGAAGCACATGACAAGAAGCAGCAGTAGCGGCGGCGTCACTACACCACGGTATAGATATAGGGGCACTTGTTCTAGTGGCACTTGTCAAAGTGCCCCTAATAGTAGCCAATTAGTGGCACTTTTCCGAAGTGCCCCTGATTGTATACCTATTGGGGCACTTCTCAAATGCCCTAATATGTGTATACTTACTAGGGCACTTTTTGAAGTGCCCCAATAGATGTTAACCTTTTGGGGCACTTTTAAGTGCCACAATTGATCATTACTTGGATAAAACAATGTAAACAATGCTATAGCTAGCATATAGTTAACAGGGATAGAAACATAACAGTAGCATATACAAACATCCTATAGCAGCCACCAGTAGCATTGGTAATCCTATAGCTAGCATATACAAACATAAAGTAGCATTGCCAATCCTATAGTTAACAGGGATAGAAAATTTAGTGCAATCTTTTCATAATCTGATAGAAAGAGGAAAAGCTGCACATGGAAGCAACATTCCATACATATATACTAACACTGCAGTTCATTCAGACTTACCCATATTGCATAGTAGCAGTACTTAACAGTAGCATAGAAACATAGCAGTTCATTTCTAATAGTCCATACTTAGCAGTACTTAACAGTCCGTACTTAACAGTCCATTACTTAACAGTCCATTACTTAACTAGATTACTGAAGTCCAACATTTCAAACTAGCACAACAGTGCTATGAGAAATGCTACCACCAAACCAAAATGCTACCACTGGTACCGTTGCCACCGTCTTCATGGGTTTAGGTACCGTTGGCACCGTCTTCATGCTTCCAGGGGGTCGATGAGAAGCCAAGGGTTATGGCCATTCTTATCGACGAGAGAAGCGAGAAGATGTAGACGCAACCTTCTTCTAAGCCGAACCTCCTTACAGCCTTCGCCCGACCACTTGTCGGCATTGCCCTCTTTAGATCTAGTCCCAGCCTCATCTTGACATTGTAAGACTTTTGATATCCCGCACATTGGATCGGTAGCTCAATTGCATCATCTAGGTACTTCTTGAGGTACCTCTGTGTGAACTTTGCGGAAAATTCCTTGCAAAATAGAAACATTTGAGAATCATTAGGATAGAATATTTGTATTCTTCCTAAAGTACTAGTATTTTTTCAGAATTCATGCAAGGAGTGAAAATAAGTACACACCATTTTGCAGTTTTTTTTGAATGACAGAAGATTTGCTCATCCTGTACACATAGTACTTGAATGGTTTTCCTGTGAACTGACGAACCAAATTTGTGAGGGCCTTGCATTGGTCTTCATTGAGTACTAGATTGTTTCCCCAAACACAGTGATTATCATACTCCTCGTTGCCAGTTATACGCGGTCCTGCAGATAATAGTTGTACATGTGAGAGACATATCCGTTTATCTCGTGGACGACATATTTGTAGGAATGTGAAGACACATACCCCTATGAACCAGCACAGTCTGCTGCACCGGGATCTCCATGTCCGGATCATTTTCCATCGGCATCTCCTCTTCACCATCAGAGAGCAGGATAGGATTTAACTCTGTGCTCCCCACCTCCATCTCTGAAATATAGCAAGGTGTTAAATAAAACAATGGTGACTTGATTTTTAATAATAGATTAACATACATTGTTTTGTACATAATAGATCAACAACTTACCCCTTCTTTCGTCGGAGGTCGGGTGCAACGCCACGAAGAAGATAGAGAACTGCTCCCCGGTCACCGGCGGGAACAAGATTCACTCGCACGAATTTGAGTATTAGTGATCTTTTAGGAATTAGTAGATTTTGTTTAATAAAATTGCATAAATTTTTTAAATTAAAATCAAAATAAACAAATGGAAAAATCAGGGATCATTGTAAAATGGCACCCATAATATTAGCCAATGTTAATAATTATTACTAATGAAAAAAACAGGGATCATTGAAAAAATCAGGCATATTAATCAAACACGTGTTAAAAAATCAGGCATAATTATTAGTTAGCCAATGTTTTTAATTGAGATGAACTAATGTTTTTAGGGCATCATTTAGCAGAATGAAAAAAAATCTGCCAGGGTTGAGATGAACTAAAAAATATTTATTTAATCTTTCATCATGAGTGAATTAGTTGAGATCTTTAGTTCATCTTGAAATAATAACAAGATTTTTTAACTAATAAAAACATTCGTGAATTAGTTTAGCTTTGCTAAATTTTTAGAATTAGTTCAAATCTGCTAAATTATTAGTTAAGGACATATTTAATCTTTATTAAGGATATCTCAACTAACGTGTTAAAAAATCTGGCCTCAACTAATGTTTTTAGGACATCATTTAATTGAAAAATCAAACATATTAAAAAATCAACTCCTCCACGCCATCCACTCAACGCCATCCTCGCGCTCCATCGCCGTCGCCGCGCCTCGCGCTCCATCGCCGTCGCCGCGCCTCGCCGTCGAGGGCCCAGCCGCGCCTCGCCGTCGCAGTCGAGGTGGTCCTCGCCCTCGCAGTCGACGGCCCAGCCGCGCCTCGCCGTCGCCGTCGACGGCCAGGCCGCGCCTCGCCGTCGAGGGCCAGGCCGCGCCTCGCCGTCGAGGGCCAGGCCGCGCCTCGCCGACGTCTTCAAGGAAATTCCAAATCCAACTCCGGAGCGAGCGCACGGGAGTCGGGAGGAGAGCGGAACTCCAGCCGCTGCCTACACAGATCAGGCGAGCTGCTCCGGCCGCCCCCGCCGATCCGCCCGCAAGCCGCGCGCGGATTGACTCGCCGCAAACCCCAGGCCCTCTCCCCGCCTCGCCTCGGCCAGATTCGGCTGGCGGTGGGGGAGCTCCGCCCCGATTCGTGCCGCTCCAATCCGTCGCCAGTCCACGGTGAGTTCGGTTCCGCCGCTCCTCTGGGCGTGCCGCTCGAATTCGGGGTGTTTCGGGGGCGTCTCTGACCCTGGTGCTGATTCGGGCTAGGGTTTTGCGAGGCTAGCGGCAGATGGGGGTGGAGGACTACCATGTGGTGGAGCTCGTCGGGGAGGGGTCCTTCGGGAAGGTCTACAAGGGGAGGCGCAAGTACTCTAGACAGGTTCGCATCAAACCCCTCCGTTCTACTGGTTTCCGGTGGTACCTTGGAAGGAGCGGACGATTTGTGAGATTTTTTCTTCTCCACATAAAGTTGGTTTAATCCGTTGTCCTGTCTGAATTTGGTTCAGACGGTTGCCATGAAGTTTATACTTAAGCATGGGAAGAGCGACAAGGACATCCACAACCTAAGGCAGGGGATCGAGGTAACTGCTGCTATAATCATCTCTATTTCAGTCAGTGGGACAGTTATCAGACGTGTGTCATGTATGGAACAAGCGATAAGCATATAGCCAGAAATTTACAATAGTTCCCATGTAGGAGTAGCTGCATTTATTATCTCATAACACAGCGTTTATTATCTCAATTTACCATCTCAATGTTTGCTCTCATCAATTTTTGTGTAGATTCTGAGGAAACTCAAACATGAGAATATAATTGAAATGATCGATGCCTTTGAAACCCCTCAAGAGTTTTGTGTCGTCACAGAGAATGCACAGGTACTCAGCTAGATCTTTCTTATCACAGTGTGCTTTCTCGCCAATGATTGGTTTGGTCTCATTGTACTTGGGTTGGCCAAACTTCAGTATTAATGGTGGGTAATGGCTGTTTCAGGGAGAGCTCTTTGAGGTGCTCGAGGATGATAAGTGCCTTCCAGAAGAACAAGTTCAAGCAATTGCTAAGCAGCTGGTATGGACTCAATGTTGTTTTTCTCCTTACGAACCATACCAGTCTACAACTTATTGCCTTCACGGTTTGAACGTGTGCCCTCATTTCAGGTAAAAGCATTGTATTACTTGCACTCTAATCGTATTATCCACCGGGATATGAAACCTCAGAACATCCTTATTGGAAAAGGATCTATTGTCAAGGTATATTCTATGTTGTGTATGGTACTAGTTTTAGATCATCACAAGAAGTCTTTGGAGTTTTCTTGTTCATGATGGTTTTCAATTGCGTTTTAACTATGCTGGACGCCACAGAGGGTTAGTCATTTCATTTCCCAGGCCAAACAGGGACATTAGGTCTAGAGTTGTAACAGGTTAATCCTTGATTCTTTATAGTGTGGAATTGGTTTGTACTTCACCATGCCATTCCCCAGGACATGACCAGTGTCAAACTGCCAATGTCAATGAAGAATAGGGCCATGGCATAAAAACATGGGATTACTTATCATGTATTCATATATCCCAGTAAAAGACATGAATGCCATCCTTAACCAAATAGCCTTGTAGCGTATAATGGTCTGGCACTTTGGTATTGATACGCCGATACCAACACAAGCCTGATACCTGAGGTAGAATTATTGCGATTTCCATGTTTACTATACACACTTTGATCAAGCTACTGAGAAAAAGTGAATTGCTCATCATCATCCTTTTACAGATTATCCACGTGAACTTTAACTGAATTTATATTATTTAAGTGAAGAATCGAAAATTGTCGTGTATGTACATTTCTTGAAGCTCAGTTGGACAGACTAGTTTCTTTTTGTCCAAACAACAGATTGTTCCTATAGTGCTTTGCTTTTGGGCAACGTATCCTATGCATCCGCTAGTTTTATGCATCCTGTGCATCCGCCGATAGTTGGCCATTCGATCAAAATCCAAGGTTCGGAATCATAACTATGCCAAATTTACATTTACACGCCCGCCCGACACCCAAAAGTCACGAAATTCTTGTGATAACCCTCTTAGCGGTTAGATCGGCGCTAATTTTATACTCCAGATCGGATCGATACTCCGATGACAAACCGGCGATGATGCAAGCTAGCTGGTAGACGATCAGATCGCACAAACACAGGCACACAGCGGCTGGCAGCTCACGACGGTGACGGAGAATGGCAGACCATATAACGAGAAAGGCCGATGGCGGAGAACCAGACACCAACTAATGGCAGTCTGCCGCGGCAGTCGGCAACGACGGCGACCAAAGGCCGCATACGGCCGGCCAGCGACGGCCAAAGATGGCTGCTGATCGAATGGCTCGTCACCGTAACCTCACCTGATGTCTACATCTAATCAATACTACTAACACATGTGCATACGATCTCATATTCTGGCATGTAGCCTCTTAAAACATGGCTTCTCCGCTGCAACATGGTGTGCGGCCACCGCCCGCCGCAGGTCATCCATGTTTTTATGAGCGATCTGTTCTACTACCAGGAGGGGTACATGTTTCCAACTCGGTACCGGCCAGGCGTTTAATTGCAAATTACTTGCAGTTGTTATGTAGTGCGTGCGATTTTAATCGGAGAGCCATGGATGAACGGATACATGGATGCATAAAACTAGCGGATGCATAGGATACGTTGCCCAAACATAATATGTATCCTAATTTGGAAGAGAGGAGATATAGTAGTTACATCTATAATTTGCTTATAGAAAACTGCATTCAATGAATCTCTAAATAACATTTACAGTAGGAGTACGTTATTTCATCTAGGTAAAATATACCAGAATTTCCATGTTTCATCTATAACTTCGTTGGTGCCTCTCATTTCTTCAGGGGTAACATTGGCAATCACATAGGTATTCCTAGAATGATATACGTTTGTGAATGTTCAGAGCTAAGAAAACAAAACCTGGACTGAACAAACTGCCATACCAATGAAAGACTTTCCAAATTTTGTAAGTTCATAAGATATACTGCAAGTCTATTCCTCCGAATATTTTAGGTTAATAAGAGCATATACAAAGTTGCAGGAAGTATTTTCCAACTTACAGTGACAACATGTAATACCCTGGCCATCCCCGCCGGGCCTGTGTTAAGGAAAGAACATACTATGAAGCATCTGACAACAAAAGTTGCTTGCAGGTTCTTGCACTGGCGCTACACACGTGATTTGCAAAAACAAAGGTCGGGGTCCAGCTGCACTCCGTAAAAGTGGGCCTCTGCCATCACTCCGAGCCCGCGTACTTTCAGTTGGGCTTGGGCCGCTCCTCGTTACCTTCTGTGCCGTTCTCCACCACTTCCTGGGCCTGTGGTGATGGTGTGGTATCACCGACGAGTGTCATCCTATCAAAAAAAAAGGGGCGTGCTGGCCGTCTGTCGCCCGACGTGGAGCGAAAAATCGGTCGCACTCCCGTAGTTGGATGTGATGCGCTCGTCCGTTCGATCGATCACCTCATGCAGAGATGTCGCTTTCAGCTGCAAAAAACGTCGCTTTCAGTGCTGCTCCCGTGTTGTCGCGTACTCGCGTGTTGCTGTTCGGTATATGAAATCCTCGATGTGCCGCTGACTTGCTGAGCATGCATTGTGACTTTCTCCAACGACACTACACTGTGAAGCCTAGTTCTAGGTGCTACGTGATTGCATGCCTCGCACGGTACTAGCTGCTGCTAGCTAGCTTGACTGGTTCATGCACTGCCCAAAGAAAGAACATTGCTATTGTCACACTAACATGCTACACTACACACAGAGATGCAAATGGGTCGTCATTAGGGTAACTCTTTAACTAAAGAGGGTACCCTAACGGTGACCTACTTGCATCTATAACTACACAAGATATCGCATCAGGAAAAGATTGAATTAAAATTATTAGTACAACCAAACAACTCAGACTGAAATTTCTCATTATTTTTTCTGGAAGATGTTAAAGTTGTAAATTTACTACATCGCTATCAACAGACTAAGAGCCCACGATGTGCTACCATTGGATGTTTACAACAAAAGTAGTCCAACAAAACAGGATATTTACAACAATACTCAATTATGATTTCAACAAAAAGCAACAACACTAATAATTTTATGTGCCAAAAACATCTTTACAATAAATTACAAATATATTTACAACAATAAAGTAACACCAAAACCTACATTTTTTTATTTGGGTGTTCATAAAAGTTTCAACGCCAAAAATATATTTACAACAAATTGATAATATCTTTACAACATTAATTAACAATAAAAAAACAACTAATTTTGGTGTTTACTACAATAGCCAGCAACAATTTTAACAAAAAAAACAACAATTCCCATTAAAAAAATATATTTACAACAAATCAACTATATATATACAACAAATTAACAACAAAAACAACAACATATTAAAAAAGTGATTTACAAAAAGCGACAGTTTCAGCACAATAATTTTATGTGCCAACATGTCTTTACAACAAATATCCAATATATTAACAACAAAACCAACATTTTTTACTATGGTGTTTACAATAACAATCAGCTGCATGCTAGAAATATCTTTACAACATATCAGCAACATATTTATGACATTAATTAACAATCAAAACAACAAATTATTTTAACAAAAAATAGTTCCCATATCAAAAAATATCTTTACTATTTACAATAGTAATTAACAGTAAAACCAACAAAAAAGTTGTCTTTCCGTGCCCCCATCTCCTTGACCATTTCCGCCAGTACCTCCCGTGCCGGGGACGGCACCGGTGTCTGACAGAACAACAATGGTACCTGGGGGTCAAGGTGGTGTCGTAGCCGAATGGTTGGAGGTATCGAGCGCGCTCGTTGGAGGTGGGGACGCAGCTGGATGAGGAGCAAAAGGCGCACTCGTCGGGAGGAGAAGGGGCGTCACGCTCGGCGAGCGGGGCACGCTCGCCGGAGGTGGGGAAGCAGTTGGATGGGGAGCAAAAGGCACACTATCCGGGAGAAGGTGGGGTGGCGCGCTCGCCGGCAAGGATCTGTGGCGGCGTGCTCGCTGGGGGTAGGGGCTGGGGCGGCGAGCTCACCAGGAAGGAGATGGGTCGGCCCGCACTCGCCGGGGGAGGAGCAGGGGCCGCGAGCTTGCCGGGAAGGAGCTGAGTCGGTCCGCGCTTGCCGGGAAGGAGCTGGGTCGGCCCGCGCTCGTCGGGGGAGGAGCAAGGGCGGTGAGCTCGCCGGGAAGGAGCTGAGTCGATCCGCGCTCGCCGGGAGGGAGCTGGGACGGCCCGCGCTCGCCGCGAAGGAGCAGTGGCGGCCTGCGCTTCAATGACCAGCGTTAGGATAAGGCAAAGTGAGACCCATCCACATGCGGGGGGGGGGGGGCACGTGCGCGGGGGGGGGGGGGCAGCTCGATGGTTAAGGAACGACCGATTTTATGTGCTCGATCGGTTGGCTGATCGGAAGCGTTTCCCAAAAAAAAATGCTACCAAGTGTCAGAGAGCAACATCGATCCTCCCTAATTCCGGTTCCGACGGCTGCCGCCGGTCCTCCCCAATTGCTCGCCGCCTTCTTCCAGTCCGCGCGGGGGGGGGCGGGGGGGGGGGCAGCTCGATGGTTAAGGAACGACCGATTTTATGTGCTCGATCGGTTGGCTGATCGGAAGCGTTTTCCAAAAAAAAAATGCTACCGAGTGTCAGAGAGCAACATCGATCCTCCCTAATTCCGGTTCCGGCGGCTGCCGCCGGTCCTCCCCAATTGCTCGCCGCCTTCTTCCAGTCCACGCTGGCAGGCTGCTAGCTGTGGGCTCGGCCGCCGCACAAGCTAGCTGATAAGCTGCTGGCTCCCAACACTGGTAGAAAAACAGGCTTCCGGGAAGCCCCATAAGTCGCGAAGGTAAAGGAACCGCGACTAATGGGGTCTTTAGTCGCGGTTCGTGTGGCGAGCCGCGACCAAAGGCTCCGGGCCCGTGGCGCACGGTGGCCAGCCGGTGCACGTGGGGGCTGTAGTCGCGGTTGGCCGGGCCAACCGCGACTAGCAGGTGCTCGAAGGTCTTTAGTCGCGGTTGGCCAGGCCAACCGGGACTAAAGCCCCTCCCCTATATATACCCATCCAGCCCATTTGGAGCCAACACTTAGCCATTTGGAGCCATTCTCTTCACAAACTTCACAAGTGAGTGTTAGGTTTGCTTTTGGTTCCTCTTATGCACATAAGGTGTTTGATGAAATGCCCCAAGAGCATGAAACAAACATGATATGAAGTGTTGGAGCCACACTTGAGCTTTCTCATTTATTTTTTCCTCCTCGATCGCGGTTAGCAACTTGAACCTTTGATGTGTCGTCATTGATACAATATGCATGTGTGTGTAGTTCATTGTTTAATTTATATTGTTTGTAGCTAGTTAGTTTAACAAATGCATGATGGTTAATTATATATTTTATATTATAATAATGCAGATGAATCGGCAATGGATGTACGGTAACCGACTCTCCGGCGAGTTCAGTACGGGTTTGAAAGATTTCCTCGTAGTGGCTAATGCGAACAAGCAGGGGGGTTTTGTTATCTCGTCCATGTGTTAACCGTAAGAATCAGAAGGGTTACTCTTCCTCAAGAGATGTTCACATGCACCGCTTCGGCACGGTTTCATGCCAAGCTATAATTCTTGGACCAAGCATGGAGAAAGAGGGGTTATAATGGAAGAAGATGAAGAAGGGGATGATTTCATCGATGAAAGCTATCTTTCTCATTTCGGTGATACTTTCATGGAGGATGCTCGAAGGTGAAGGGGAAGGTGAAGGGGAAGGTGAAGAAGAGGCACGTGATGATCCCGTTGATGATCTTGGTCGGACCATTGCCGATGCACGGAGACGCTGCGAAACTGAAAAGGAGAGGGAGAATTTGGATCGCATGTTAGAGGATCACAGGAAGGCGCCTGTACCCGGATGCGATGATGGTCTCGAAAAGCTGGGCTGCACACTCGGATTTGCTGAAATGGAAGGCACGAGCAGGTGTAGCCGACTCGGCATTTGAAAACTTGCTGAAAATGTTGAAGAATATGTTTCCAAAGAATAACGAGTTGCCCGCCAGGTACGTACGAAGCAAAGAAGGTTGTCTCGCCCTCTAGGTTTAGAGGTTCGAAGATACATGCATGCATCAACGATCGCATCCTCTACCGCGGTGAATACGAGAATTTGAATGAATGCCCGGTATGCACCGCATTGCGTTATAAGATCGGAGGCGATGACCCCGGTGACGATGTTGAGGGCCGGAAAACCGGGAAGAGGGTTCCCGCCAAGGTGATGTGGTATGCTCCTATAATACCACGGTTGAAACGTCCGTTCGGGAACAAAGAGCATGCCAAGTTGTTGCGATGGCACAAAGAGGACCGTAGAGTCGGACGGGGAGTTGAGACACCCCGCAGATGGAACGCAATGGAGAAAGATCGACAGAGAGTTCAAAGATTTTGCAGCCGACGCAAGGAACATAAGATTTGGTCTAAGTACGGATGGCATGAATCCTTTTGGCGAGCAGAGCTCCAGCCATAGCACACTGCCCGTGACTCTATGCATCTACAACCTTCCTCCTTGGTTGTGCATGAAGCGGAAGTTCATTATGATGCCGGTGCTCATCCAAGGTCCGAAGCAACCCGGCAACGACATCGATGTGTACCTAAGGCCATTAGTTGATGAGCTTTTACAGCTGTGGGGCAGACCCGGTGTCCGTGTGTGGGATGAGCACAAAGAAGAGGAATTTGACCTACGAGCGTTGCTTTTCGTAACCATCAACGATTGGCCTGCTCTTAGTAACCTTTCGGGACTGTCAAATAAGGGATACAATGCATGCACGCACCGCTTACATGAGACCGAAAGTGTACATTTGCCAAATTGTAAGAAGAACGTGTACCTTGGGCATCGTCGATTTCTTCCGAAAGGTCATCCGAGTAAGAAATAAAGGCAAGCATTACAACGGCAAGGCGGATCACCGGCCGAAGCCTCGCGGAACACACCGGTGCTGAGGTATTTGATATGGTCAAGGATTTGAAAGTCATCTTTGGAAAGGGTCCGGCGGACAATCAGTTCCGAAGGGAGCCGACGGGCACGCAGCCATGTGGAAGAAGAAATCTATATTCCGGGAGCTAGAATATTGGAAAGTCCTAGAAGTCCGCTCCGCAATCAACGTGATGCACGTTACGAAGAATATTTGCGTGAACCTCCTAAGCTTCTTGGGCGTGTATGGGAAGTCAAATGATACAAAGGAAGCACGGCAGGACTCAGCAAAGTTTGAAAGACCACGATGACTCCGCATCCGGAACGGTTTCAAGGTCGTGCCGGCTACGCTCCGACCAAAGAAGAGAAGGTCATCTTTTTTGAATGCCCGAGCAGTATGAAGGTCCCGTCTGGATTCTCGTCCAATATAAAGGGAATAATAAACATGGCGGAGAAAAAGTTCCAAAACCTGAAGTCTCACGACCGCCACGTGATTATGACGCAATTGCTTCCGATTGCTTTGAGGGGCTCCTGCTAGGAAAATGTTCGAGTAGCCATTGTGAAGCTATGTGCATTCCTCAATGCAATCTCTCGGAAGGTAATCAATCCAGAAGTTCTACCACGGTTACGGAACGATGTGATCCAATGTCTTGTCGGTTTCGAGTTGGTGTTCCCGCCATCCTTCTTCAATATTATGACGCACCTCCTGGTTCACCTAGTCGATGAGATTTCCATTCTCGGTCCTGTATTTCTACACAATATGTTCCCCTTCGAGAGGTTCATGGGAATATTAAAGAAATATGTTCGTAACCGTGCTAGGCCGGAAGGAAGCATCGCCAAGGGCTATGGAAATGAGGAGGTAATTGAGTTTTGTGTTGACTTTGTTCCCGACCTTAAGCCGATTGGTCTTCCTCGATCGCGGCACGAGGGGAGACTAAGTGGAAAAGGCACGATCGGAAGGAAATCAACGATATGTATGGACGGCCATTCTGCGACCGAAGCACACCACACGGTTCGACCAATTCCAACTTGGTGGCTCCGTACTTTGAGAAACACAAGAATATTTTACGCTCGGACAACCCCGGGAAGCTCGAATCCTGGATTAGGAAGGCCCACATGGAGACTTTCGGCAGTTGGTTGAGAAAACATTTAATGAGTGACGAAGATGTTGTAGATCAGCTGTACATGTTGGCCAAGACACCATCTTCGACTATAACGACTTTCCAAGGGTACAAGATAAATGGGAATACATTTTACACGATCGCCCAAGACAAATGGCGGGAAAAATGGGAGCGGGAAGACAGGAGGCGGGAAGAAAGAGGCGGGAAGAAAGTGGCGGGAAGAAAGAGGCGGGAAGAAAGTGGCGGGAAGAAAGTGGCGGGAAGAAAGAGGCGGGAAGAAAGTGGCGGGAAGAAAGTGGCGGGAAGTATTTTTTTGATTTTTTGATATATTATTTGTATTTTTAAGAATTTGAATTGAATTAGTTTTATTTTTCTGATTTTTTGGATATATTATTTGTATTTTTAAGAATTTGAATTGAATTAGTTTTATTTTTCTGATTTTTTGGATATATTATTTGTATTTTTAAGAATTTGAATTGAATTAGTTTTATTTTTCTGATTTTTTTGATATATTATTTGTATTTTTAAGAATTTGAATTGAATTAGTTTTATTTTTCTGATTTTTTGGATATATTATTTGTATTTTTAAGAATTTGAATTGAATTAGTTTTATTTTTCTGATTTATTTGATATATTTTTTGTATTTTTAAGAATTTGAATTGAATTAGTTTTATTTTTCTGATTTTTTGGATATATTATTTGTATTTTTAAGAATTTGAATTGAATTAGTTTTATTTTTCTGATTTATTTGATATATTTTTTGTATTTTTAAGAATTTGAATTGAATTAGTTTTATTTTTCTAAATTTTTTGATATATTATTTGTATTTTATGATTTTGAAAAAGAAAAGTAATTTGAAAAAAGCCCTTTAGTCGCGGTTGGCCTGGCCAACCGCGACTAAAGGTCTCTGCGCGCGGGAACGAAAAAACCCGGCGAAAAAGCCTTTAGTCGCGGGTCGCCTCCCCAACCGCGACTAAAGGGCCTTTAGTCGCGGGTCGCCTCCCCAACCGCGACTAAAGGGGGGGGGGCTATATATTTCCCCGCGCGAGCGGGCGGTTCGCACTTCTTCTTCCTCGCGCCTCGATCGATCCGTCTCTGCAGCGCGACGCCCTGCCCCGCCGCCGCCCCGAGCCAACGACGCCGCCGCCCCGAGCCAACGACGCCGCCGCCCCGAGCAGCCGCCGCCACGCCCCGCCAGCGCCCTCGACGCGCGCCGTGACTCCGCCGCCGCCGCCACCGTACGTCTCGCCCCGCGCCCGATTCTTCGTCCCCGCCGCGCGCGCACGGCGCCGTTCCTTCGTCGCCGTGTCGCCGCCGCGCCGGCCCGCCGTTCGCCGTTCGCCGTTCCTCGCTGCCGCCCGGCCCGCCGTTCGCCGCGGCCGTTCGCCGTTCGTCGCCGCGCGCGCTTACAGAGAGAGATGAGAGAGGCCGCGCGCCGGCCCAGAGAGTGGAATGAGCCGCCGCCGCCGCCCCCGCACGCGCCGCACCCTCACCCGACCGCGCGCGCGCCCGCCGCCCTTGTTGCGCGCCGCCGGCCGGCGCGCGCCGTGAAGCGAGAGGATCGAGAAGAAGGAAGGGCGCGCCGGCAGGGGCGCCTGGCCACCTTTTTTTGTTTTTTTGTTTTTTTTTTAATTTGTAACTAAGTACACATAACTAAAATTTGTAACAAAAAAAAATTTGTAACAAAATTTGTAACTTAACAAAAATTTATATATAACTAAAATTTGTATATAACTAAAATTTTATATAACTAAAATTTATAACAAAAAAAAGTACTCCGCACGCCCCGTACGTCGCCGGTACGGTCAAATTTTGAGTGGTACGTCGACGACGTCCTTCTCGCGCCGCGTGTACACGTCGACGAAGTCCTTCTCGCGCCCGCACCGGCCGCGCAGCCCGGCTGTGTTCTTTCCGACGTACGACCGCGCGTATACGGAGGGGCAGCTAGCGCTCGTCGCCCCCTCCGTATACGCGCGGTGTTTTTTTTTTGGATCGAGAGGGGCGGCGAGGGTTATGTGTGTTGTCCTCGCCTCCCTCTCCGTGACGCCGTCGTCTGCCGCCCCGTCTCGCGCTCTTCCGCGACACCCTCTCCCACCCCTTAGCTCGCCCCCTCCTTTTGCCACCGCCCTTTCGCCACCGCCACCGCCCCCTTCTTCACTTAATTAATTTGTTTTGACTACATGTTTTCAGGACTGACATATGGCGGACGATAGAGCTGACCCAATTATGGACAACTATGATCCGGACGCTGAAGAACAAATCTTCGGCATCATAAAAGGCGATGTTCTATATGTGCCGACCGGACAAGAAGAAGATGATATCGATTCTTATCGAACCTTGATGGTGAAGATGAAGGGCATGGTCGGCAAGATGGTGCCGAAGGAACGTCGATAAACGACGATCTTCGCTTGGAAGTAGCAACCACCTCCGGCGCCGAGGTATATATATATACATTGAGCCTCCGGTGATACAAACTCACCGATTTGAATAAATATGTGTGTACTAACGCGCGCGCTCTCTTTCTTATTTTAGCCCTCGGCCGGATCGTCGAAACAATCGAGTACGTCGTCGTCAAAGCGTGGCGCAACCAAGACGATGAAAGCAGGAGAAACATGCACCATCGATGTTGTCGAGGAAGCAACCGGCAGGCCGCTGGAGCCCAGCAAGAACGCCACCAAGTTTGTCAGCCAATGCGGAGCCGTTGTTAGAGACAACGTCTCGATCACCGTCCGAGGAGTGGAATGAGCCAAAGAAGGCACGTGTTGGTTTCACTTTTGTCGATAAGAGAACAAAAAAAGATTGCTTCAAAAAGCTTATGGAACATTTCGTTCTACCTCCGGAATACCGCAAATACGATGAGGAGGGTAACAAGATTGCGGAAAACAAGGAGAGGTGCAAGCTAGTCAAACGAGTTCGCTCTTTCTAGGATGGCCAACGCATTCCGGAAATACAAGCAAAATCTAGCCCATGACTTTGTCAAGCCGGGCAAGACTCCGGATTTCAAAGGACAATATGAGAAACTGCAACATGATTGGCCAGAATTTGTGAAGCAAAAGAAATCGGAGCGAGTTCCTTGAAATATCGAAAAAAATAAGGATAATGCGGCCAAGAAGGAGTACAATCATAAAATGGGGCCGGGAGGGTATCGCTTTTGGCAGCCTAGGTGGGAGAAGATGGAGAACGAGGCTGAGGGCGCGAGGAATCCGTCCAGTACGGAGGGATGGGACCCAAGGGCCAAAAGCTGGTGGTACGGGCATGGGGGATCGCTGAACCCGGAGACAGGGGAGTGTGTTTACCAGGGCAAAATAATTACACCCACCCAAAAGCTTATTGAGGCAATGAGGGATGCTCAAGAGGGGAGGATCAAGTTCAACGGAGAGAACGACGCCCGACAAAAGCCCTCGGGAATCCCGAACACGGAGGACGTGTACGAGGCATGGGGCACATTCCGTGGAAAATAGGGTTCCCCGAACGATGACCCGTACGGTTACGAAGCCGTAAGAGAAAGATGGATCGGCAAGCAGATGTTGTGGCGCGGTTGGCATCGGAAATGGATGTCATGAAGAAAACCGTGAGTGTACTAGTAGCCGAAAGAGATGCAGCTCGGGCGCAGCATGAAGATCATCCATTGGATCTCGGAAGCCAGCCGCGGAGAAGCAGCGTGGCTTCCACGGATGCCCCATCGGCTGGTGCACCGACGATCGATATTACTGCACCGGAGCCTCTGGTGGTCGAAATTACTGCACCGGAGCCTCCTCGCTACCCCGTGGACGATATAAAGGAGATGAAAGCATGTCATCTGTATTATCCTATCGGTAACATGTCCATGAAGGTAGCCATCGGCAGTGCTTTACCACCTGGAGCACTCCACCACAACAACCCCATTCAAGATGGCTATGCTCGTGTCACGGTGGAGGACATAGTCCAAGGGTTTGAGGACCCGGACATTGACATTGCTACACCGAAGGGGCGACAAGACTTGGAGATGTCAAGCGCCAGTTCATTCTATGGCGAGAAGAAGTTTATCAAGTTTCCGGGCGAGGCGCCAACAAGTCCACCCCCTACGGTGGTGGTGGTGG
The DNA here is from genome assembly GCF_022539505.1 of Lolium rigidum. Taxonomy (NCBI): domain Eukaryota; kingdom Viridiplantae; phylum Streptophyta; class Magnoliopsida; order Poales; family Poaceae; genus Lolium; species Lolium rigidum. The sequence goes on along the minus strand of NW_025900552.1, from coordinate 7,659 downwards.
CGGCGGTGGCGGTGGTGGTGGTGGTGCTTCACCTACACCTCCTTCACGAGGGCCGACGCCGCCCCCAATTCACCTCCGGCGGGTAAGCAGCCGCCGCCCCCAACTCACCTCCGGCGGGTAGCGGCCGCCGCCCCTAGTCCGCCCGGGCGGGGTAAGCGGCACGCCGCCCCCAATCCACCTCCGGCGAAGAAGCGAAGCAGCAGTCCTGGATTATTAACCCGGACCCTTACGTACCTAAGAAAACAAAGGTACCGGAGGTATCACTGAAGCCTCTCCCCACGAGGCCTTGGGAAAGTAGTGCCAAGGAAGTCGAGGCGGGCGCGGCTGCTGATTTAGAGAAATGGAAGGCGAGCTGCAAGAAGAAAATAGAGGGCGAGCCCAAGCCAGTATTTTCTGATGAGCAAAAGAAGTGGGCTAAGTCATTTTTGAACACACCGTCCCAAGCCGCAAAGAATCTGCACGACGACTATGCACGTGAACTTCATAGGCAAGCACTCGCGTTCAAGAGGAACCAAGATTTGGCGGAGAAGCAGGAGAAGAAAGCCTTGGAGGAGGCCGAGAAAAAATTAGAAAGGGGAAAGAAGTTGCCCAGCTCGGGGAACAAAGTAAACAATCGATCGCCCCGCTCATAGTGCAAGCCGCCGGTCCGGATGCCCCCGATATCATAGCAGGCTGCGGCAGACATGGATTGACCGTAACGAGTGCCGGAGAACAAGCGGCCGACTTAGGTATCACTCTTCGTGCACTTGTTAGGCCTTGATGAGGCGCCAATGAAGGACGTAGTATTTACATATGTGAAGAATGGCCCTCTCGTCGAGCCTGCGCGAGAAGAGGATCTACCTCGACAAATGAAAGGTCTGCTAAATTGGTACAAGAGTTACATAAAACTTAAAAACGCCAAAGACTATATTTATGCGGAAGTTAGAGCTGAGCATCACTTCAAACATTACTATATACCAATTCATCGGAGTGAATTGTTCCAGCTGTTCAATCTGCGCGACCTCGACAAATCTATCATCAGGTGCTACGTTCTGTAAGTGATTTATTAATTTCTACCCCATCTCGTTCATTGCCTGCACTATATATTGTCCTAACTATCTTGTTGTGTACGCTATTATGCAGAATGAAGAAGCGGGAAATGCAAATAAAGAACATCCATGATGTTGGGTTCATTGACCCACACATCGTTAATTCATATGTGTTAGAACACCACCCCGCCGACGTGGAGGAAGACCTGTGGCGGTTTCTTAGAAAACAGGAATTCAAAATTGATATTCTATTTCCTTACCATTTTGGGTGAGTGTTTCTGTCTTGAGCACATTCTCTTTTGTTTACTCCATGCATGGTATGTGGCTAATCGATGAGTTATATATGCATGACTGTGCATGTATCGTGTCCGCGAGGTTCCACTGGATTCCGATGGTAATTCAATTTCACACCTCCACGGTTCTCGTCCACGACTCTCTGAATATGGATGCGGCGCTTTGGGCCGACATGAGAAAAATGATGCAAAAGTAATTGTTTTCATTCATTTGCGCTCTATATCGATCGGCCTATTTCGTTCATCATTTCCTAATATCAAGTAACTAATTAATAACTCTCTTGTTCATTTAATTTTCTTTGCCTCGTAGGGTTTGGAGACGGTTCGTAGATGAAAAGGTCGGTGAATTCAAAAAAGATCTACATTTTAAAAGGGCAGTGCGGACGACTGGGGATATTCAGCCACCGGGGACCAATCTATGTGGATACTATGTTTGTGAGAGGATCCGGAGATACACCAATGAGCGGGACCAGTCGGATGAGAACAACATCAAGAGGAATAACCTCCGGAAGACGCTTAGTCCGAAGCTCGCTTCCGACCACTTCGGGAGGAACTAGCTGGATGGTTCGCGAGGGAAGTCATCGATCCTACAGGACAACACTACGTAGAGGAGGTAGAACTATACATGCATTAAATTATGTATGGAAACTTGTTCAAACTTGTATATGGTCATCCGATGATATTGAATATATATTGTATATTCCTCTTGAATTCTTTTTGGTTCTAATTTCAAATTTGTTTGAAATTGTACATTCATATGCATGCATGTATGTAGTACCGTAGAATATGTGAAACATACTCCTTCAAAATTACAAATAAAGCACAAAAGAAATAAAACAATACAAATTAAACAGAAAACAGGTTTAGGGGGCAGGTTTAGGGGGGGGGGCTAAAACCCTAAACCCGCGGCTGCCTTTAGTCGCGGTCGGCCGGAAGAACCGCGACTAAAGGGCCTCCGCCCGACGGTCGCCTGGCGCCCACGTGGACGGGCCTTTAGTCGCGGTTCGTAAACGACCGCGACTAAAGGGGGGGCCTTTAGTCGCGCTACTTTGGTCGCGGTTGCGCAACCGCGACTAATGGCAGTTGCGAACCGCGACCAAAGGCCCTTTTTCCACCAGTGCAAATTCCCCAATGCGGAATTTGTGTAACTATGCTCAGTCTGGATTAAAAAAAATGTACTGCTTACGCATGTGTAGCAAAGTATCTTTGTGATACTAATACAGTACAAATTACTATCCGCAGTCGCGACTGATCGGCTGCGAATAGATGTGAGAATGCATGAGGCGCGTCCACACGCACTACATCACGGTATAAGATTTGGGGCATTTCAAAGTGCCCCAAATTTGAACCAAAGTGTCACTAATTAGCTATAGGGGCACTTTTTCAAGTGCCACCTTTACTTGCGTCTCTAAAAGTATTTGGGGCACTACCTAGTGGCACTTTGCCAAGTGCCACTAAATCCAATTAGGGGCACTTTGCCAAGTGCCACTAAATCCAATTAGGGGCACTTCTAAAAGTGCCACTAAATCAAATTAGGGGCACTTTGCCAAGTGCCACTAAATTCAATTAGGGGCACTTTGAGATGTGCCACTAAATCCTAATTAGGGGCACTTTGCCAAGTGCCACTAAATCCAATTAGGGGCACTTTGCCAAGTGCCACTAAATGCAATTAGGGGTACTTTGAGATGTGCCCCATAACCTGGTGAGCAATTTCCAAAATTCCGCAAATACCATTTCATGTGCTGCTCACTCGTCATACAAGAATGAACATAATGGTACAGTACACGTTCATGCATATACATGTACAATATAATTTGTACGCAAAATTGATTTGTGGTTGATGGAATTCTCCGTTTGGATCTATGACTTGGTCAAGTAAAAATTCCGCCAATTCTTTTTGAATTGCTCGTACACGCTCGGTTGCTAGTAAAATAGAAATATGAATATTGTTTATGTACTTGAAGTTGTTCTAAAATTCTTCCCGTCTGACAGGTCGGCTGGCGAATGAACTCGTAAACGTAGAATCCACCCGTCTTTTTACGTCAAGCACTTTACAATATTCGAGGATGGTAATGATATTGAAACTAGAATCAAAGAGATGCGCGGACCTAACTAGTAGTACTTACCGGTATTTGTTTAAGTTGAAGCTCGCTTTTCCACTCACCTGGAGCCTTTTTGGTGAACCGTTTTCAAGCCCTGCTCGGTAAAGAAAATAAGTTATGAATTACTTGATATCGGACAAAAAAATGAAAGTTGCCGATATATAGCCATAATGATTGAAATAAACACGGAAAAGGCGTGACTTTGCCGTGTGTATTTGCAATATGTGGAAATCTGTAGCAATAAATTATAAAATTTATGTATGAATTTTACATACATCACTCACTAGTACATAATTTATTGTTTCTGACATACTATATTTGAGGGCCACTGAGAAATCCATTTGTGATGTCATTTGAGGAGCCTGGATATGACCCTTGAGGTGTACCACTGACAGACGGTGTAACCGATGAAGACTATTACACAAGACACTCGTCATTAGTGAACGTCTAAAATTTCTTGCTACTTGCACTAATAATTTTCCTATCACTTGCTACTGGCACTAATCTTCATTTTCAACTACCAGTTTCTTGCTAGTTTTAGCAAACTCCAATTAACTTTGTTCCTCTGATTTAACAACTTAGGATATCTCCAGCGGCGCGACGCAGCATTTCGGACACCCAAAATATCCGCGGGCGTCCGTTTGCGTTGCCTGGCGGACGCGGAAATGGACGCGCATCCGTTTGCGTCTGGGGCTGGCTCCAGCGGGGCAACGCATTTTCGGCGCATGCCAGATTCCAAAAAAGAGAAACTAGCATCAACTTTGCACGAAATTACAGCCGCAAATTAAGGTCTGCAATATTTTCATCACACTTTGCACAAGGTAGGGCACAATCTCCGTGGGGACAGGCTGTGTTGGTAGCAATGTCCGTGGGGACAGGCTGTGTTGGCGCGTCGTCGAAGTCGTTGACCACGACGGGTGTTGGCTGCGTCTGCTAGGTCACGAACAATCGTGCGGTTTTGATGTCCTCCGCATCTTGCATTGCTGCCCACTCATCATGCGGGCCTGTCCCAGCCCGATCATCGCGAACGAAGCCGCCGCCGAAGATAATGGCCGGATGTCTGTCTCATGGCGGTCCATCCAATAGTCCTACGAATGACCGGACATCAGACGCATGATACACGGCAGTCGCACACATTGAGAGAGCTCACGTACCGGGTCGTCCATCGTCGGGGCAGGCGGCGCCATTTCATCGAACAGGATGCGGGGCTGTGGCATGCTCTCCTCCGGCACCTGGCGCGTCTTGTGTGTCACGCCCGGGCAGGAGTCACCGCTTCTAGGCGTCCGGTTGAGATCGGGAACCGCTGCCCCGTTGAACTGCTCCGGCGCCCCGGTCAACTGCACCGGCGGTACGCCGGAGGCGAACCGCGACGCCGGGTGGACCGGCAAGGGAGCGGGAGTTCCAGGACGCAGCTGGGAACTTACCGAGCTCACCGACGAGGCCGGAGGAGCGACGTCGGCGATCCCCCCTCTCTTGACAAGCATGCAGCCCTCCGCTAAGGTCGGATGGAGGGCTACTTGCGCGACGCCGGCTTTGATCTGCATCTGCCAGGCCTGCTGGTTGGCGGCCGCGGCAGTCTTGTTCTTCTGGTTCTTGCGCCGGCCGCGACGCTTCGCGGCCTCGATGACTTTCTCCTCCTTGGAGAGCACCTTCTTTGCCGCCTTTGGCTTTGCCTCCCGGCCGCCGCCGGTGGCGGCCCGCTTTGCTTCCGCCTAAGCTGCACCCTCCATTGTGGCTATGGTCGTGGCTACGGGGGAGTGTGGGGCGGCGCGTGTGCGAGGGTTTGCTCCGCATCCATGGCGGTGGCTGCGGCGGCGAGGACGTCCATCGCTTCTGGACTGCTCGCGCCGGTCTAGTTTGATATTTCGCGCGGGGAATGGCCAGTGGCGGGAATAATATCAGCCTCCCTGCCACTGACGCGCAGGTCCTACGTCTTTTTCGGCGGACACTCGGCGCGACCGCGGAGCGTCCGCGGAGACGCAAACCTGACGCATATGACGCAAACCTGGCGCATGTTTGTGCCAGGTTTGCGTCTCCGCAGACGGGCCGGTCACTTTGCGTCCCCGCTGGAGCAGGACCCAGACGTATTTCCGATCACGGTGGACGAAAACGGTCGCTCAGCGTCCGTTTGCGTCGCGTCGCTGGAGATGCCCTTATCATGATATGTCAAGGGGATAACGTAAACTATTTGATTCTCTAGGTAGTTTTGATGGAGCCCGAGTGAACTGGAGAATGATGCAGCGTGTAGTTAATGGCATATTTTGAAGAAACTGTGCGCTTTCACAAAGATGGAAGAAAGCCAGATGCACCATGTTGGATACTGTTGAACACTTTGAAGTCCATCGACGAACGCTATTTAGTAAGAACGCTATTTTATTGTATATATTTGTTCTTCCTGGACTTGCTAAAAATAGCACTTGTACCTATATTTGCTATTATGTTCTTGGAACAGAATATTACATACATTGTTGTTCTTGAAGGCATTCCGTTGTCTGGTGGCATCACACCTGTGTGGCATCCTAACATTGTGGTTAGAGGGTCGTCGACATACATGATTCTGGAAGATGGTGTTAGGGTGACTGATGGAATACATTGGTTAACAGGAACACGTTCCTAGAAATTGAAGACAAGTTGCCCTTGTTTGTCACACTTGAAAGTTCGGTGCTTTTCGTCGCTGGCTATGGCCGCGGCGGCAGCGGGGCCCGCCCCAAAGGTGGCGTGGTGGTCAGAGCTCCTGAGCGGAGGAGCTCCTTTCCTTGGCGCGGGCACGCAGGGGCGGCGGCCCCTGAATCCCTCCTGTCGGTAGGCGGCCCTGGTCGTGGTGGCCGTTGCAGGTGGTTGGTGGCAGCGTCCTGGCCGTGTGGGCGGTAGGGCGTCTGCGGCCGTCGGTGGCGGCGGGTGAGGCTCGGGCTCCTTCAGCAGCGCAGCGCGGTGGTCCAAGGCCAAGGCAGAGCTGCTCGGGCATCTGGCGGCTTCGGCTACCATGGCTGCTCGGTGCAGCGCGGCGACGAGTAGGCACGGGCTTTCCCGACGGCTCGTCCGGCTTGCTGTGGTGGGGTGGCGGCCCTCCCTCCAGGCTCTCGTGGTGGCGCTCTACGGCAGTGGCCAGAGTGTAGGGCTCCCGCGGTGGCGCGGCTGTGGGTGGTTTCGAGGGGCCGCCAATCTGGTCGGGGTGCTCGCATTTCTGCGCCCGCTGGCTCTATGTATTGGATCTCCGTGTTGGCGTTCGTCGAAGCCCCCTCTCTGTGGCGGTTGGCGGCGCCCGCGGCGCTCTGCTTCGGTGAGCTCGGCTGGCAGCAGTGGTGTGGCTCGGCTTCATCCCCGCGTGGTGCGGGCGGTGGCAGCGGAGCTCGCTGAGCTCCTCGGTCAGGTTTGGCGGCGGTGGCTCCTGTGTGGCGGTGGTGCTGTTGCCGCACAACAGGTGTGCGTCCGTGGGGTGCGGGCTGGCGGCGCTTTGGTCTCTGCCTTGTTGTCCGGCCGCGTGGGGATGTAGAGGCTCGTTTGCTCCGGGCGAAAGCTTGACCGCGCGGCGTCCGTGGATGTCGCCGTCCTCCTTGGGGGGCGGTCGTGGAGCTGTCCGACCTTTGCTACCCTCGGGTTCACGGCTTCGGGTGAAAGCCTTGATCCCGCTTTGCGGGATTGGACGACGACGTCGTTTCATCGTCGTTTCCCCTCGTGAGGGCGTCGTCTTGAAGCCGGTGATCCTCTTCGCGCGCCCCGGCGGGCTGGATGCACACGACATCTAGGTTGGCAGGAGGTCGACCGGAGATGTGGGGTTCCGGGTGGAGGCTTGTGAGGCAACGACGATGGTGGTGACCAAGGTTTGGCAGCGGCAAGATCATGTTAGTCGGCTCCGTTCCGGCGTGTTCGAGTGTCTTCGTGTTAGTCTCCTCTCGCTGTGAAGTCGAAGCTGCCTTTGGGCGGTGTACGATGACCTTCATGGGGCGGTTCGATGAAGGTCCTACTCGGCGCAGGTCTTGCGCATCTCCTTTCCGGGGCTCGTCTTCAGAATCGAAGCTGCCGGTCTCTCCTCGAAGAGCCATCTGTTTGGCATAGGCCGACTTAAGCTTCGCCTTTGTGCGGCTTTTGTGGGTAGCCAGGGTGGCTAGGTGTGGCCCTTGTGGCCGAGTGTGTGTGGTTGTGAGTGTGGCTTTGGCCCAGTTGTTGTTGGTTTTCGCCTGGTTTTCTCCTAAAAACTGAGCACCTTCTACTTAATTAATGAATGAGGCAAAGCTT
>NW_025900551.1:0-13777 GCF_022539505.1 Lolium rigidum | reverse complement strand
CGGAGCGTCGGCAATCAAGTTTGTGAAAAGCATAGTCTTTCGGTTTGGAGTACCTCATAGCATCGTCACGGACAATGGCAGTAATTTCACATCCAAGGAGTTCAAGGCATACTGTGCAGAGGTGGGCATCAAATTGCACTTCGCGTCAGTTGCGCACCTGCAGACTAACGGTCAAGTCGAGAATGCCAATGGTATCATCTGCAACGGTATTAAGAAGCGCTTGTTAGGACCATTGGAGAAATCTCGACATACTTGGCCAGAGGAGCTACCAAGTGTGTTGTGGAGTATCCGAACAACACCAAATACAGCGACATAGGAGACTCTGTTTTTTCTGGTCCATGGAGCTGAGGCAGTATTGCCAATAGAAATTGAGCATGATTCTCCAAGAGTCATGATGACCCACAAGTATAGGGGGTGTATCGTAGTACTTTCGATAAATAAGAGTGTCGAACCCAACGAGGAGTAGAAGGTGTTGACAAGCAGTTTCGATGAAGGATTCACTGTAAATGCTCACAGACAAGTATTCGTGGGGTTTTGATATAGCGAGATGAATAAAGTACAAGTAAATAAAGTGCGAGAGAAATAATTGCAGCGAGTGGCCCAATCCTTTTTAGCACAAAGGACAAGCCGGTTTTTTACTTATAATGACCAAACGTTCTTGAGGACACACGGGAATTTAGTCTAGTGCTTTCGCTTCATATAGCTGATTAATCTTCATTGTTTTGATAAGTGTTGTGTGGGTGAACCTATGCTAATGTACCGCCCTTCCTAGGACTAATACATACTTGTGATTATACCCCTTGCAAGCATCCGCAACTACAAGAAAGTAATTAAGATAAATCTAACCACGACCTTAAACTGCGAGATCCCGCTATCCCTCCCGCATCGATATACCAACGGGGGTTTAGGTTTTCGTCACTCCGGCAACCCCGCAATTGGGAAACGAATACAAGATGCACTCCCCTAGGCCCATAAATGGTGAAGTGTCATGTAGTCGACGTTCACACGACACCACTAGAAGAATAACACCACAACTTAAATATCACAACATTGAATACTAACCAACATAATTCACTACTAACATTTAGACTTCACCCATGTCCTCAAGAACTAAATGAACTACTCACGAGACATCATATGGAACATGATCAGAGGTGATATGATGATGAATAACAATCTGAACATAAACCTTGGTTCAATAGTTTCACTCAATAGCATCAATAACAAGTAGAAATCAACACCGGGAGAGTTTCCCCTATCAAACACTCAAGATCAGACCCAAATTGTTACAGCGGTGACGAGGTGCAGCGGTGGAGATGGCGGTGATGATGTTGATGATGATGGTGATGATGATGGAGATGATGTCCAGCTCGATGACGGTGATGATGGCGTCGATTTCCCCCTCCGGGAGGGAATTTTCCCGGCAGATTTCAGCCTACCGGAGAGCTCTTTTCTCTCTGGTGTTCTCCGCCCCGCAGAGGCGGCTGTGACTCTTTGCGACTATCCTCTGGGGCTTAGGTTTTCAGGAAGAAGACGTACGCGAAGAAAAAGAGGCGAGAGGGGGCTGTGGGCCCCCTCCTCACAGGGAGGCGCGGCCAGGCCTTGGGCCTCGCCGGCCTATGAGGTGGGCCCACCTCGGGTCCCCTCGGCTCCCCCTTCTGGCTCCCTTCGTCTTCTGGAAAAATAGGATTTTTCATATAATTTCCGTCAACTGTTGATCTTCCGAAATATTGCATTCTGACGATGCTTTTTCCAGCAGAATCCTGGCTCCGGTGCGCGATCCCCAAATAATCATGAAACATGCGAAATAGATGAAATAACATAAGTATCATCTCCAAATATGAAATATATCAATGAATAACAGCAAATTATGATATAAAATAGTGATGCAAAATGGACGTATCAACTCCCCCCAAGCTTAGACTTCGCTTGTCCCCAAGCGAAACTGAACTCGGTAAACAAGACCACATGTTTATGGAGTGAAGAGTTGATAAATAAAATACGGACAAGAAGCATCATATTCACTCACACAAGGCATTCTAGTAGACAACTTTCTCATATAATTCAACTTGAAACAAGTAGAAGGTAATCACAAATAAAGGTGCATAAGGAATCATAATTGGTGATGGCAAACTTTGTTCTTGGTCAGAGAACAGTTAACAGATTATACTCATCTATTGAGCAGCGCTCTCATATTAAGTCTTATGGTAAACTTGCATACTCAATCATAGTAATCTCCTCATAATCATTGATAACTTTCGAAGCTATAATCATTCAGATAAAATTTGTGATTAAACAAGGAAGAGTAAAAGGCATGATGAAATAGATCACAATGTAAATGGTTTGATCACAACAACTCAAATGCTTGCTTGAGATGGAGGGAAATAGGTTTACTGACTCAACATAAAGTAAAAGACAGGCCCTTCGCGAGAGGAAGCAGGGATTAAATCATGTGCTAGAGCTTTTTAAGTTTTGAAATCATATAAAGAGCATAAAAGTAAAGTTTTGAGAGGTGTTTGTTGTTGTCAACGAATGGTAGCGGGTACTCTAACCCCCTTGCCAAACAGACCTCCAAAGAGCGGCTCCCATGAAGGACGTTATCTCTACCAGCAAGGTAGATCATCCCTCTTCTCTTTTGTTTACACATGTACTTTAGTTTATTTAAGGATGACACTCCCCCAACCTTTGCTTACACAAGCCATGGCTAACCGAGTCCTCGGGTGCCTTCCAACAATCTCATACCATGGAGGAGTGTCTATTGCAAAATTAAGTTGCTTACTGATGAATCAGAGCAAAACATGTGAAGAGAATTATTAATAAAAGTTGATTAATTGGGGCTGGGAACCCCGTTGCCAGCTCTTTTTGCAAAATTATAGGATAAGTGGATGAAGCCACTAGTCCATTAGTGGAAGCTGCCTAACAAGACGGAAAGATAAAACACCACATACTTCCTCATGAGCTATAAAACATTGACACAAATAAGAAGTAATAGCTTTTGAATTATTTAAAGGTAGCACATTGATGGCGTGTAACTCACAAGTTCGTTGGGAACCCCAAGAGGAAGGTATGATGCGCACAGCAGCAAGTTTTCCCTCAGAAAGAAACCAAGGTTTATCGAACCAGGAGGAGCCAAGAAGCACGTTGAAGGTTGATGGCGGCGGGATGTAGTGCGGCGCAACACCGGAGATTCCGGCGCCAACGTGGAACCCGCACAACACAACCAAAGTACTTTGCCCCAACGAAACAGCGAGGTTGTCAATCTCACCGGCTTGCTGTAACAAAGGATTAGATGTATAGTGTGGATGATGATTGTTTGCAAGAACAGTAAAGAACAATAGCAGCAGATTTGTATTTCAGATGTAAAGAATGGACCGAGGTCCACAGTTCACTAGAGGTGTCTCTCCCATAAGATAGCATGTTGGGTGAACAAATTACAGTCGGGCAATTGACAAATAGAGAGGGCATAACAATGCACATACATGACATGATGAATATTGTGAGATTTAATTGGGCATTACGACAAAGTACATAGACCGCTATCCAGCATGCATCTATGCCTAAAAAGTCCACCTTCAGGTTATCATCCGAACCCCTTCCAGTATTAAGTTGCAAAACAACAGACAATTGCATTAATTATGGTGCGTAATGTAATCAATAACTACATCCTCGGACATAGCATCAATGTTTTATCCCTAGTGGCAACAGTACATCCATAACCTTAGAGGTTTCTGTCACTCCCCAGATTCACGGAGACATGAACCCACTATCGAGCATAAATACTCCCTCTTGGAGTTAAGAGAAAAAACTTGGCCAGAGCCTCTACTAATAACGGAGAGAATGCAAGATCATAAACAACACATAGGTAATAGATTGATAATCAACATAACATAGTATTCTCTATCCATCGGATCCCGACAAACACAACATATAGAATTACAGATAGATGATCTTGATCATGTTAGGCAGCTCACAAGATCCGACAATGAAGCACATGAGGAGAAGACAACCATCTAGCTACTACTATGGACCCATAGTCCAGGGGTGAACTACTCACTCATCACTCCGGGAGGCGACCATGGCGGTGAAGAGTCCTCCGGGAGATGATTCCCCTCTCCGGCAGGGTGCCGGAGGTGATCTCCGAATCCCCCGAGATGGGATTGGCGGCGGCGGCGTCTCGATAGGTTTTCCGTATCGTGGCTCTTGGTACTGGGGGTTTCGCGACAAAGACTATATGTAGGCGGAAGGACAGGTCAGGGGGCCACACGAGGGCCCCACACAACAGGCCGGCGCGGCCCAGGCCTAGGCCGCGCCGCCTTAGTGTGTGGCCGCCTCGTGGCCCCACTTCGTCTCTCCTTCGGACTTCCGGAAGCTTCGTGGAAAAATAGGCCCCCGGGCGTTGATTTCGTCCAATTCCGAGAATATTTCTTTACTAGGATTTCCGAAACCAAAAACAGCAGAAAACGAAGAATCGGCTCTTCGGCATCTCGTTAATAGGTTAGTGCCGGAAAATGCACAAATACGACATATAATGTGTATAAAACATGTAGATATCATCAATAATGTGGCATGGAACATAAGAAATTATCGATACGTCGGAGACGTATCAGCATCCCCAAGCTTAGTTCCTGCTCGTCCCGAGCAGGTAAACGATAACGAAGATAATTTCTGGAGTGACATGCCATCATAACCTTGATCATACTATTGTAAACATATGTAATGAATGCAGCGATCAAAACAATGGTAATGACATGAGTAAACAACTGAATCATAAAGCAAAGACTTTTCATGAATAGTACTTAAAGACAAGCATCACTAAGTCTTGCATAAGAGTTAACTCATAAAGCAATAAATCAAAGTAAAGGTATTGAAGCAACACAAAGGAAGATTAAGTTTCAGCGGTTGCTTTCAACTTGTAATATGTATATCTCATGGATAATTGTCAACATAGAGTAATATAACAAGTGCAATATGCAAGTATGTAGGAATCAATGCACAGTTCACACAAGTGTTTGCTTCTTGAGGTGGAGAGAGATAGGTGAACTGACTCAACATAAAAGAAAAAGAAAGGTCCTTCGCAGAGGAAAAACATCGATTGCTATATTTGTGCTAGAGCTTTTATTTTGAAAACAAGAAACAATTTTGTCAACGGTAGTAATAAAGCATATGTATCATGTAAATTATATCTTACAAGTTGCAAGCCTCATGCATAGTATACTAATAGTGCCCGCACCTTGTCCTAATTAGCTTGGACTACCGGATCATCGCAATACACATGTTTTAACCAAGTGTCACAATGGGGTACCTCCATGCCGCCTTGTACAAAGGTCTAAGGAGAAAGCTCGCATTTTGGATTTCTCGCTTTTGATTATTCTCAACTTAGACATCCATACCGGGACAACATGGACAACAGATAATGGACTCCTCTTTAATGCATAAGCATGTAGCAACAATTAGTGTTCTCATATATGAGATTGAGGATATATGTCCAAAACTGAAACTTCCACCATGATTCATGGCTTTAGTTAGCGGCCCAATGTTCTTCTCTAACAATATGCATGCTCTAACCATTAAAGTGGTAGATCTCTCTTACTTCGGACAAGACGGACATGCATAGCAACTCACATGATATTCAACAAAGGGTAGTTGATGGCGTCCCCGTAAACATGGTTATCGCACAACAAGCAACTTAATAAGAGATAAAGTGCATAAGTACATATTCAATACCACAATAGTTTTTAAGCTATTTGTCCCATGAGCTATATATTGTAAAGGTAAAGAATGGAAATTTTAAAGGTAGCACTCGAGCAATTTACTTTGGAATGGCGGAGAAATACCATGTACTAGGTAGGTATGGTGGACACAAATGGCATAGTGGTTGGCTCAAGGATTTTGGATGCATGAGAAGTATTCCCTCTCGATACAAGGTTTAGGCTAGCAAGGTTATTTGAAACAAACACAAGGATGAACCGGTGCAGCAAAACTCACATAAAAGACATATTATAAACATTATAAGACTCTACACCGTCTTCCTTGTTGTTCAAAACTCAATACTAGAAATTATCTAGACTTTAGAGAGACCAAATATGCAAACCAAATTAGCAAGCTCTAGGTGTTTCTTCATTAATGGGTGCAAAGTATATGATGCAAGAGCTTAAACATGAGCACAACAATTGCCAAGTATCAAATTATTCAAGACATTTTAGAATTACTACATGTAGCATTTCCCAATTCCAACCATATAACAATTTAACGAAGAAGATTCAACCTTCGCCATGAATACTATGAGTAAAGCCTAAGGACATATTTGTCCATATGCAACAGAGGAGAGTGTCTCTCTCCCACACAATGAATTCTAGGATCCATTTTATTCAAACAAAACAAAAAACAAAAACAAACCGACGCTCCAAGCAAAGTACATAAGATGTGACGGAATAAAAATATAGTTTCAGGGGAGGAACCTGATAATGTTGTCGATGAAGAAGGGGATGCCTTGGGCATCCCCAAGCTTATACGCTTGAGTCTTCTTAGAATATGCAGGGATGAACCACCGGGGCATCCCCAAGCTTAGAGCTTTCACTCTCCTTGATCATATTGCATCATTCTCCTCTCTTGATCCTTGAAAACTTCCTCCACACCAAACTCGAAACAAATCATTAGAGGGTTAGTGTACAATAAAAATTAACATGTTCAGAGGTGACACAATCATTCTTAACACTTATGGACATTGCATAAAGCTACTGGACATTAATGGAACAAAGAAATTCATCCATCATAGCAAAAGAGGCAATGCGAAATAAAAGGCAGAATCTGTCAAAACAGAACAGTCCGTAAAGATGGATTTTATTGAGGCACCAGACTTGCTCAAATGAAAATGCCCAAATTGAATGAAAGTTGCGTACATATCTGAGGATCACGCACGTAAATTGGCATATTTTTCTGAGCTACCTACAGAGGGGCAGGTCGAAATTCGTGACAGCAAAGAAATCGTTATCTGCGCAGTAATCCAAATCTAGTATTCACTTTACTATCAAAGACTTTACTTGGCACAACAAAACACAAAACTAAGATAAGGAGAGGTTACTACAGTAGTAAACAACTTCCAAGACTCAAATATAAAAACAAAATACTGTAGTAAAAACATGGGTTGTCTCCCATAAGCGCTTTTCTTTAACGCCTTTCAGCTAGGCGCAGAAAGTGTATATCAAGTATTATCAAGAGACGAAGTATCAACATCATAATTAATTTGTTCTAATAATAGAATCAAAAGGTAACTTCATTCTCTTTCTAGGGAAGTGTTCCATACCTTTCTTGAGAGAAAATTGATATTTAATATTACCTTCCTTCATATCAATGGTAGCACCAACAGTTCGAAGAAAAGGTCTTCCCAATATGATGGGACAAGATGCATTGCATTCAATATCCAAGACAACAAAATCAACGGGGACAAGGTTATTGTTAACGGTAATATGAACATTATTAACTCTCTCCAAAGGTTTCTTTATAGCATTATCAACAAGATTAACATCCAAATAACAATTCTTCAATGGCGGCAAGTCAAGCATATTATAGATTTTCTTAGGCATAACGGAAATACTTGCACCAAGATCACATAAAGCATTACAATCAAAGTTATTGACCTTCATCTTAATGATGGGCTCCCAGCCATCCTCTAGCTTTCTAGGAATAGAAGTTTCAAGTTTTAGTTTCTCTTCTCTAGCTTTAATGAGAGCATTTGTAATATGTTTTGTAAAGGCTAAATTTATAGCACTAGCATTAGGACTCTTAGCAAGTTTTTGTAAGAACTTTATAACTTCAGAGATGTGGCAATCATCAAAATCCAAACCATTACAATCTAAAGCAATGGGATCATCATCCCCAATGTTGGAAAAAATTTCAGCAGTTTTATCACAGGCAATTTCAGCAGTTTTAGCAGTTTCAGGCAGTTTTGCAGGCTTTGCACTAGGAGTTGAAACATTGCCAACACCAATTATTTTACCATTAATAGTAGGAGGTGCAGCAACATGTGGAGCATTAGCATTACTAGTGGTGGTAATAGTCCAAACTTTAGCTACATTTTTCTCTTTAGCTAGTTTTTCATTTTCTTCTCTTTCCCACCTAGCATGCAATTCGGCCATCAATCTTATATTCTCATTAATTCTAACTTGGATGGAATTTGCTGTAGTAAATTTTTTATTTTCAATATCCTTATTAGGCATAACTTTCGATTTCAAAAGATCAACATCAGAGGCAAGACTATCAACCTTAGAAGCAAGAATATCAATTTTATTGAGCTTTTCCTCAACATGATTTGTTAAAAGCAGTTTGTGTACTAATAAATTCTTTAAGCATAGCTTCAAGTCCAGGGGGTGTGTTCCTATTATTGTTGTAAGAATTCCCATAAGAATTAGCATAACCGTTACCATTATTATAAGGATATGGCCTATAGTTATTACTAGAATTGTTCCGATAAGCATTGTTGTTGAAATTATTATTTTTAATGAAGTTTACATCAACATGTTCTTCTTGGGCAACCAATGAAGCTAACGGAACATTATTAGGATCAACATTAGTCCTATCATTCACAAGCATAGACATAATAGCATCAATCTTATCACTCAAGGAAGAGGATTCTTCGACAGAATTTACCTTCTTACCGTGTGGAGCTCTTTCCGTGTGCCATTCAGAGTAATTAATCATCATATTATCAAGGAGCTTTGTTGGTTCACCAAGAGTGATGGACATAAAGGTACCTCCAGCAGCTGAATCCAATAGGTTCCGCGAAGAAAAGTTCAGTCCTGCATAAAAGGTTTGGATGATCATCCAAGTAGTCAGTCCATGGGTTGGGCAATTTTTAACCAAAGATTTCATTCTTTCCCAAGCTTGTGCAACATGCTCATTATCCAATTGTTTAAAATTCATTATGCTACTCCTCAAAGCTATAATTTTAGCAGGGGGATAATATCTAGCAATAAAAGCATCCTTGCATTTAGTCCATGAATCAATACTATTCTTAGGCAGAGATAGCAACCAATCTTTAGCTCTTCCTCTTAAAGAGAAAGGAAACAATTTTAATTTTATAATTCACCATCTACATCTTTATACTTTTGCATTTCACACAATTCAACAAAGTTATTGAGATGGGCAGCAGCATCATCAGAACTAACACCAGAAAATTGCTCTCGCATAACAAGATTCAGTAAAGCAGGTTTAATTTCAAAGAATTCTGCTGTAGTAGCAGGTGGAGCAATAGGTGTGCATAAGAAATCATTATTATTTGTGGTTGTGAAGTCACACAACTTAGTATTTTCAGGGGTAGCCATTTTAGCAGTAGTAAATAAAGCAAACTAGATAAAGTAAATGCAAGTAACTAATTTTTTTTGTGTTTTTGATATAGAGTGCAAGACAGTAAATAAAGTAAAGCTAGCAACTAATTTTTTGTGTTTTGATATAATGCAGCAAAAAAATAAGTAAATAAAATAAAGCAAGACAAAAACAAAGTAAAGAGATTGGATTGTGGAGACTCCCCTTGCAGCGTGTCTTGATCTCCCCGGCAACGGCGCCAGAAAATATGCTTGATGGCATGTAACTCACACGTTCGTTGGGAACCCCAAGAGGAAGGTATGATGCGCACAGCAGCAAGTTTTCCCTCAGAAAGAAACCAAGGTTTATCGAACCAGCACTACAAGAGAACCCCTCCTACAGCAGCGCATCTATGCGTATCTAAATTCTCATATGGGCGTTGCAAGCGACTTTACCAACGGATAAAAGTGCGTT
The DNA here is from genome assembly GCF_022539505.1 of Lolium rigidum. Taxonomy (NCBI): domain Eukaryota; kingdom Viridiplantae; phylum Streptophyta; class Magnoliopsida; order Poales; family Poaceae; genus Lolium; species Lolium rigidum. Next base: position 4,003 of record NW_025900551.1, on the reverse strand, counting down.
GCGTTTTTTGGTGTTGCAAGGATATAATGCAACGCATATACGTGCGTTGGTAACCTATGGGGAAAGCGTTGCAAAATAGCAACATGTTTCAAGCATCAGCCGTATGCGTTGGAAGAGAGATCCTACACGGATTGAAAATTATATTTCAAGAAATACAATTTTTTGGTCTTGATGGTTTGAGCACTCCTGAATATGGTAGATTTTTTTCTCACGTATGGAAATATAGTATGTACGTGAATACCACATGACACAAATTGTAGAATATAAATGAATTGCGTGACAAGGAATTCAAGATTTATTATTTGAATCACCATCTCATACATGAAAATTATGTAAAGAGTAGACAATATATATCTAGCTTCAAAATATAATAATCTACCTAGTCCTACATACAGAGTAGAGTTACATTCTTGCGTCAAATCACTGTAATCTACCAAGTCCTATATATCCGTTCTAATATGCCTAACATGCATCTTCAGAGCTGATATCCTAATAGAGGAAGTCTTGGCGATGTATGGACCTGCAAATACAAAAAAAAAATCATTTGAGTCTGTAAGTGACAAAAGACAACATTGGGGAAAGTGAACTATAAAGTATCACGTAAGAAATTGTTGCTATTATGTGCATCTGAAATAGCTCATCATACCAACTCATCAGACCAACAAGTCACAGTGGTTAGCACACATATGGTAATGCAAACAGAAATCTGGATAAGAAATAACCACGACAAGATCTGAAATAATCCTTTAATAAACTATATTGCCGATCTAACAGCAGATCGAATTACTTAATTAACTAAATGTTAGAATGGTCAATCACAGTATCACAAAATTAAACAATTAATCTGAAGGGTATAAGCAGAAGTACATAGTGGTGGGTTCAGGAAACTGAAGTTTTGGAGGGGTGCATACATTTAAAATCTAAATTCTTTCAATGGGAAAATACAAATCTACTTAAGAAACAACGTGTAATAAAATAACAGTATTAAAAAGACGTAGATAAACTACTTACATGGACTCTTATTGCTTGAAAATCTCAATTACCAGTTTTCACACTGCGGTCCCAATTCCAAGTGAGCGGTATATCATCTGAAGCAATATAATATGAAGCAAAAAAAAATTAAATGTTATCACAAGTGTGCTGATAGTCATAGCTTATAATAAGTTGTAGTTGAACAAATAACACAAGGGACAAATTAACACTTATTGATCATTAAAAGGAACTAACTACAATTTCTAATTTCAGCCAATTATGTTAAGTGTTATACGGCATATTCCGTAAGTGGCACACACAAAAACAACCACCAGATAAGCAGAATATTTTAGTTCAGGCATGAACCAGTTAACTAAATACATAAATATTATGTACTGTAGTACTATGAGTCTATAACGAGAGTAAAGTTTAAAATGGGAACAACAAAAGCTTCTGCTTCACTAAGATATCATCATTTCCCTTGTGGTAAATACAACATTAGCACCGGCCTTGAGAACTTTTTCAATTTGAGATTTTTCTTATGTCAGATTTTCTGCCATAAAAAAAGTAACATTAGGTATACAAGAAATGAGAAACAAAAAGGATACTGAAATGTTCCAGAGATAACAGAAAAGAGTAATACTGAAGTTACAGGAAAAATGCATATACCTCTCAAGTACAGATCTTCTCTGGTTCCCATGGATTTGATACAACGACCTGAACAACCAATTTTCATTTTCTTATTTTAAGGCAATAGGCATTCTTTGAGCTGTGCGAACGGCCTGAATTCAACTCATACCTATTCAGCAGGTAACTTTAATAAGCACGTTTACCAGGAGCTTTAAAATATTTGTACTACGGACAAAAATCAAATCTACAAGAGATGCGATATAAATCTACATAAGAGGAGGAATTAATACCGGCAGGCCGGTGGTTCTGCTGCTGGTTGTTGCTGCTAATGCGCGACAGCTTGAGGCATCTTGGTGTGGTATATCTCGCGCCACTGCTGCCTCTAGGCCATCAGACTTGTCAACAATGCACACATTCCTACAAAATTGTGAACACGAGTCAAGCAAAGGGGAAAGGAGACAGGAATCTGACAGGGGAAAGAGAAATTGAGCGCTAACCTCTGTTGTGAACTCGCGCCGCCGCACCCACCTGTGCTCCGACTCGCCGCCGTAACTTTTTCGACAAACCTCCGGGTCGTGCAATAGCCCAGATCCATCTTGGGTTCACAAGCGATTTTCGGAGATCTCATGGTTGGAGGCAGATACATCACCGGCCAGGGAGGCGGCTAGGTTTAGGAGAAGGGAGAAGTGGGACTGCGGGATTAGGTGATGGGTTGTTCGTGGCTAGTGGGGTTAAGGCAAGGTAGTCGTGCTTAGTGGGCTGGGCTCGATTTTCTTTGCGTGCAATCTATAATGGACAACGGATGTATCTGCAACGCATGCACCTGTATCTACCATGAAATTTTGCAACGAATATAAATGGCGTTGCGGAGTATGTATTGCTATAAGAGGGTTCTTCTTGTAGTGCAGGAGGAGCCAAGAAGCACGTTGAAGGTTGATGGCGGCGGGATGTAGTGCGGCGCAACACCAGAGATTCCGGCGCCAACGTGGAACCTGCACAACACAACCAAAGTACTTTGCCCCAACGAAACAGCAAGGTTGTCAATCTCACCGGCTTGCTGTAACAAAGGATTAGATGTATAGTGTGGATGATGATTGTTTGCAAGAACAGTAAAGAACAATAGCAGCAGATTTGTATTTCAGATGTAAAGAATGGACCGGGGTCCACAGTTCACTAGAGGTGTCTCTCCCATAAGATAGCATGTTGGGTGAACAAATTACGATCGGGCAATTGACAAATAGAGAGGGCATAACAATGCACATACATGACATGATGAATATTGTGAGATTTAATTGGGCATTACGACAAAGTACATAGACCGCTATCCAGCATGCATCTATGCCTAAAAGTCCACCTTCAGGTTATCATCCGAACCCCTTCCAGTATTAAGTTGCAAAACAACACACAATTGCATTAAGTATGGTGCGTAATGTAATCAATAACTACATCCTCGGACATAGCATCAATGTTTTATCCCTAGTGGCAACAGTACATCCATAACCTTAGAGGTTTCTGTCACTCCCCGCATTCACGGAGACATGAACCCACTATCGAGCATAAATACTCCCTCTTGGAGTTAAGAGCAAAAACTTGGCCAGAGCCTCTACTAATAACGGAGAGCATGCAAGATCATAAACAACACATAGGTAATAGATTGATAATCAACATAACATAGTATTCTCTATCCATCGGATCCCGACAAACACAACATATAGAATTACGGATAGATGATCTTGATCATGTTAGGCAGCTCACAAGATCCGACAATGAAGCACATGAGGAGAAGACAACCATCTAGCTACTGCTATGGACCCATAGTCCAGGGGTGAACTACTCACTCATCACTCCGAAGGCGACCATGGCGGTGAAGAGTCCTCCGGGAGATGATTCCCTCTCCGGCGGGGTGCCGGAGGTGATCTCCGAATCCCCCGAGATGGGATTGGCGGCGGCGGCGTCTCGGTAAGGTTTTCCGTATCGTGGCTCTCGATGCGGGGGTTTCGCGACGAAGACTATATGTAGGCGGAAGGACAGGTCAGGGGGCCACACGAGGGCCCCACACAACAGGCCGGTGCGGCCCAGGCCCAGGCCGCGCCGCCTTAGTGTGTGGCCGCCTCGTGGCCCCACTTCGTCTCTCCTTCGGACTTCTGGAAGCTTCGTGGAAAAATAGGCCCCTGGGCGTTGATTTCGTCCAATTCCGACAATATTTCTTTACTAGGATTTCTGAAACCAAAAACAGCGAGAAAACAGAATCGGCTCTTCGGCATCTCGTTAATAGGTTAGTGCCGGAAAATGCACAAATACGACATATAATGTGTATAAAACATGTAGATATCATCAATAATGTGGCATGGAACATAAAAAATTATCGATACGTCGGAGACGTATCACACATGAAGTATTT
>NW_025900550.1:0-39606 GCF_022539505.1 Lolium rigidum | reverse complement strand
AATAGGACCTTTCGTATAAATTCCGAGGATTTTCCCGAAAGTTGGATTTACGCACAAAAACGAGACACCGAACGGTTCTGCTGAAAACAGCGTTAGTCCGTGTTAGTTGCATCCAAAATACACAAATTAGAGGCAAAACAATAGCAAAAGTGTTCGGGAAAGTAGATACGATTTGGACGTATCAACTCCCCCAAGCTTAGCTTATTGCTTGTCCTCAAGCAATTCAGTTAACAACTGAGCGATAAAAGAACTTTCACGAACACATTTGTTCATATGATGTAAATATTCTCATGCTATGGCTAACACTTAGGCAGTTCATAATAAGATACATGCAAATAAGATCATCTAATAGCTATGTCAATCATGGAAAGGTACCAACAATTAATAATAAGCATCACGAATCATGTATATAAGCAGGATTGCAATGTTCATAGAATGATATGATAAAGTGGTATCTCGCTTACCCATAATTGTACAGCAAAACATAAATGCTTGGGCACCTTTGAGGTTCATGAGAAGACTGGCGATATAGATTATCAAAGATTAAAGCATCAAAGTTATACCACAATTAATCACATTTTGGGACAAGCATATTATACTAAGAATGACAGTTATACTCTCAAGAAAGTGCTCAAAGAAAGGATGGAGACTCAATGTAAAAGTAAAAGATTGACCCTTCGCAGAGGGAAGCAGGGATTAACATGTGCTAGAGCTTTCATTTGTAAAACAGGAGTAAAATTATTTTGAGAGGTGTTTGTTGTTGTCAACGAATGATAATAGGTACTCTAACTACCTCGTCAACCAGACTTTCAAGAGCGGCTCCCATGAAGGACGTTATCTCTACCAGCAAGGTAGATCATCCCTCTCCTCTTTTGTTTACACACGTATTTTAGTTTTATTATGGGTGACACTCCCCCCAACCTTTGCTTACACAAGCCATGGCTAACCGAATCCTCGGGTGCCTTCCATCAATCACATACCATGGAGGAGTGTCTATTTGCAATTTAAGTTGCTTACTCGATAAATCAGGGCAAAACATGTGAAGAGAATTATTAATGAAAGTTGATTAATTGGGGCTGGGAACCCCGTTGCCAGCTCTTTTTGCAAAGTTATTGGATAAGCGGATGTGCCACTAGTCCATTATGAAAGTCTGTCAGAAGTAAATGACAAGATTGAAAGATAAACACCACATATTTCCTCATGAGCTATAAAACATTGACACAAATTGAGAAGCATTTTGAAGGTTTAAAGGTAGCACATGAGAATTTACTTGGAATGGTTTGAAATGCCATGCATAGGTATTTATGGTGGACACTCGGAATAACTTGGTTTTTGTGTGTTTGGAAGCACGAGCAGCGTTCCCGCTCGAGTACAAGTGAAGGCTAGCAATAGACCGGGAAGCGACAATCAAGAGAGCAATGAATCGTCATAATCATGCTTGCGACAAAAATAAATTAACGGAGGCATAAAAGTGATACAAGAACTATGAGGTGAAGTAAATCATCGAGGCTTAATTGACATTTGTTCAGTCATATGCATGCGTGAGCATGTGCCAAGTTGATTCAAGAGAATTATTCAGAGGAAGATACCACAATATCATACCTATTTATGAGTAAAACAATGCGAGCAAACATCCATGACATGCTACTCATATTAATAAATTGGAGCTAAACATGAGAGATCATGAACTACTAGACTTTCTTAAATGACATATACCTCACATGAACCAACTAAGCATGCTCACATGGATGAGTATATGTACAAAAATGAAAACAAATAGAGTTGATACCAGCCTCTCACCACAATCAGATTGTCGTAGATCGTCATTATTGCTTTTTCACTTGTGTAGCTTGAATAATATGGAATGAAAACCACGCTCCAGCCACCGAAGACCATTGAACTCATGATGAACTCCCCCCAAGCTTAGGCTTTTGGCCTAAGTGGAGATCAACCCCAACGAGGGTCTGGGTTCCATGCCGGTGGATCATACATGGCGTAGTCATAATAAGGTCCCGATGCAGAAGAAAAGCGTGGAGGCTCCTCATGCCCAGCTTGTGGATGCGAAGAACTCGCTGCATCGGATGACGAATCGAGGTGTTCCTCGGCCTCCTCCATGTTGTCTCTTGCACGATGGCCATCTCCCTCTATGTATGCCTTCAGTTCACCTTCCGTGACTGACCAATCCTCCCTGGAATCAAGGTTAAACAGAGCAGGTGCAGGCAAATCTACTAATTTTTCAGTTTTCTTAGTTATTCTCCAAGCTTTCTTGTAAAATGTTATTCTATAAGACAGGTTGCTCAAATTGGACGAATCAGAAACAAATTCATGCTTAATCATGGAGACTATGTCAAGTTTCTCTATGGGAAGTTGAATATCAAGATGGTGAGGTTCTACACCATGCATAGCTAATAAACGAGAGGCGATGAGACCTCCACAAATTCCTCCCTTCTCACGGTTAGTAGCAAGTCTATTGGCTATCAAAGCACCCAAGTTGTAAGTCCTATCACCTTGTAATGCAGCAGCTAGAAAGGCTAAATCCTGGATAGATATTTTACTTCCATTCTTTCTAGCAAGAACGCACTTGGTGATGAAATAAGCAAAGTAACGAATAGCTGGGAGATGAATGCTACTGATTTTACCACCATCCTCTGAGAAGCTTCTTCCATGACAAATCATCTTGAAAAAGTCCAAGAACTCTTGCGGCGATCCTCTTATCTTCTCGCATGATCCCCATTGCGGCACTCTGATTGCTGCACAAAAATCATTGAATGGCAAGTTGATAGTTTTATTATAAATTTTGTACTGAACCATGGGGTTAGATCGCGACCAATTGAATTTAAAATCCTGCACTACAGACATAGTCAGTTTTGCATATTGGCATGGTTCACCATCAACAAAATCATCCAACCCTGCACGAGAGATTAGACTTTGAACATCTTGCAAGATTCCTGCACTTCTCATAAAATCCACGCACGGGTAGTAAGCGGGATATACTCCTTCTTCGCGGTGAACTCTCATGACCTGTTGCACCTCCAATTCTTGTTGGTTGAGTTGGTGCCTACTCCCTTCCATTTTCTGAAATTTTTCAACAAACAATATAAAATTTGATTTGGTGACATATAATTGAGGGAAGCTACCATAGGAACTTGCTAGAGTATTAATCATGCATCAAAACTAGTTTCTACCACTTAGAACAAGCATGCAAGCTCACTAAACATGTTACCTACAGCAGCAAAATATTCAAGATATATTCAACCAAACAAAATTCTACTTGGATGGTTGGAGGAGTCACATACCAAAGAGCAAATGTGCCAAATTTCAGACAGAAATCTGGGCTGAGCAAAGAGATCGAGAAATCTGGAGCTCTTGAGCAAAAACGCGCGTGAGAGGAACCTGGTGCGAGTTTTTTTGGGAGAGAGAAGAGAGTGGGAGGAAGAGATGATGAAGTGGGGCAAAGGGGGACCCACACACCAGGGTGGCGCGCCCCCCTTGCTGGCCGCGCCGGCCTGTGGGGTGCCACCCTGGGGTGCCCCACTGGTCATCCCCAGGTGCTCCCAGGTGCATTTTCGAAAAATAGGACCAATGGTATAATTTTTGTAAATTTTTGGAAACTTTGAAAAATGCACATTTCTGGGTATTAAGTTTATTATTACTGGCCAGGAAATTTTTTGAAATCTCTAATTAACTAAGGAACTTTACAAAACAAAAGTGCTACAGCAAGTAGAACAAGTGGAGGGAGAAAGAGATTTTGTTTACCTCCTCTATGCATATAAAAAGTATTTGTTAACAAGGTTGATCAAGTCTTGCCACCAAATAAATTTTACATAGCATAAGAAGAAATAAACCTCAAATCAATCATGTTACCTTGAATTGTATTGATATGGATCCAATCATAAGATTTTGATATCCTTCTTTAGGCTCATATATAGGACAATCGATAGTTCCAACTTTGATAGTTCTCACATTAGAAATAGTATTAACTCCACATACTTTATCAATCCTCTTGGGGAAATAGACGGTGTGCTCCCTATCATCAACATTGAAAGTAACCTTTCCTTTATTGCAATCAATAACAGCCCCTGCGGTGTTAAGAAAAGGTCTCGCAAGAATAATAGACATATTATCATCTTCGGGCATTTCCAACACAACAAAATCAGTTAATATCAAGCAGTTATTAGTAACTTGAACAGGAACATCCTCACATATACCAACAGGAATAGCAGTAGATTTATCAGCCATTTGCAAAGATATATCAGTAGGTATCAACTTATCTAAGTAAAGTCTCTTATAAAGAGAAAAAGGCATAACACTAACACCGGCTCCCAAGTCACATAGAGCAGTTTTAACATAATTATTCTTAATAGAACAAGGAATAGTAGGTATACCGGGTCGCCCAACTTCTTTGGAACTTTGCCATTGAAAGAGTAATTAGCAAGCATAGTGGAAATTTCCTCATTGGGGATTTTCCTTTTGTTAGTAACAATATCTTTCATATACTTTGAATAAGGAGGCAATTTAATAGCATCGAGTCAAAGGGATTTGCAAGAATAAAGGTTTCATCCAATCACAAAATTTATTATAGTGTTCTTCTTCCTTTGATTTTAGTTTCTTAGCAGGAAAAGGCATTTGCTTTTGCACCCAAGGTTCCCTTTCATTACCATGTTTCTTAGCAATAAAATCTTCTTTAGTATACTTTTTATTTTTATCTTGCTTTTCAGGTTCATCTTCAACTTCTTCTTTATCAGAAACATCATTCTTATCATTATCTTTATCATGTTCGTTACCACTTTCAGTTTCAGCATCAAAAATAGAAATACTATTAGGATCATTAACAGGCTCAGAGGATTCTACAATAGTTTTATGTTTCTTTTTCTTTTTCTTAGATGGAGTACTAGTTTCAGTTCGTTGAGAATCTTGTTCAACTCTTTTGGGATGCCCTTCAGGATATAGAGGATCCTGGGTAGAGACACCACCTCTAGTTGTTACTTCATAAGCATGTTTCTCTTTAGAATTATTTTTTAATAAGTCATTTTGCACTTTAGTGAGTTGATCAATTTGAGTTTGAACCATTTGAAAATGTTTAACAAGCATCTTAACATCATTGGAGGTTCTCTCCACAATATCATGCAAATTGCTAATAGCTTGAGAATTTTCCATTAGATGATTCTCTACTCTCATATTAAAATTTTCTTGCTTAACAATATAATTATCAAACTCATCTAAGCATTGCGCAGGAGGTTTTGAATACGGAATATCTTCCCTAGTAAAGCGCTCAAGGGAGTTTACCTCAATCATGGATGAAGGGGGAATTATCTCACATATATCTTCTATGGGAGGTAGATTCTTCACATCTTCAGATTTAATACCTTTCTCCTTGAGAGACTTCTTGGCTTCCCTCATATCTTCATCATTCAATTTAATTAAACCCCTCTTCTTCAATATTGGCGTTGGAATTGGTTCAGGCGTAGTCCAGTCATCATGATTCCGGCCTATTTTAGCCAATAATTCTTCAGCTTCGTCTGGAGTTCTTTTCCTGAAAACACAACCAGCACAACTATCCAAATATGCCCTAGACTCAATGGTTAGTCCACTATAAAATATATCAAGTAGATCATTCTTTTCTAAATCATGTCCAGGTCGAGCTCTGATAAGAGAACAAAATCTTGCCCAAGCCTCTGGCAATTTCTCTTCATCTCCCTGGTCAAATCTATAAATTTTCTGTAAAGCAACATGTTGAGCACTAGCAGGAAAGTATTTTCGAAAGAAAACATCACGCAAATCAGTTGGACTTTTAATAGAACCAGGAGGCAAATTATTATACCAAGTTTTAGCATCATCCTTTAATGAGAAAGGAAAAAATTTAGCGACAAAATAAGTACGCATCTTGACATCATCGGAAAACAAGCTACTCATAGAAGAAAGTTCAATCATGTGTTCTACAGGCACTTTCTTTATCATTACCACAAAAGGGTGCTTTCTCTACAATAGCTATATGAGATAGATCAAGAGAAAAATCATAATCTTTATCCTTAATGCATATAGGAGATGTGGCAAATTTAGGATCAGGAGATAACTTATGTCTAACGAGTATATTGTGTGAGAAACTTTTTAATTTTGCTTGCATCAGCAGTAGCATTGCATCTATTAATAAAATCATCATCAAGCTCCACATAATCTTCATCGGGATCATCACTAGAATAATCAAGTTCGGGTGAATTAACAGGTGTAGTAGCATTAGGAGTTTCAGTATTTTCAATTTGTCTAGACCTAGCAATTGTAGCATCTAGAAAGGATCCCAATGAACCACTATCATCAAGCACAGCAGAAACATTATCAATATTATGAGAGTTTTCAGATTCAGCAGAAGTACCAGCAAGTGAAGCTTGTGGCGGTGAAACAAGTCGACTTATCACAGATGGCGAATCAAGAGTAGCAGAGGTACTCGAGTTGTACCTTTTCTTGTAGTGGATGGTAATATGGCGACTTTAGGATCGCGAGGTTTACCCATGATGGAGAATTTGCAGCGAACAATATCAATCCAAGTGAACTTCCAAATAAAGCTATGCTCCCCGGCAACGGCGCCGGAAAACGAGTCTTGATAACCCACAAGTATAGGGGATCGCAGCGAGTCTTCGCGGGTAGTAAAACCCAATTTATTGATTCGACACAAGGGGAGACAAAGAATACTTGAAAGCCTTAACAACGGAGTTGTCAATTCAGCTGCACTGGAAACGGACTTGCTCGCAAGAGTTTATCGAGTAGTAACAGCTTTATAGCGATAATAGATAGTGAAATAACGACAGCGAGAATAACGAGAGACAGCAGTAGTGATTATAGTAAACAGCAGGATTAAAATACCGTAGGCACGGGGACGGATAACGGGCGTTGCATGGATGAGAGAAACTCATGTAACAATCAAGCAGGGCATTTGCAAATAATAATAAAACGGTGTCCAAGTACAAAGCAATCAATAGGCATGTGTTCCAATTATAGTCGTACGTGCTTGCAATGAGAAACTTGCACAACATCTTTTGTCCTACCAGCCGGTGGCAGCCGGGCCTCAAGGGAATCTACTGGATATTAAGGTACTCCTTTTAATAGAGTACCGGAGCAAAGCATTAACACTCCGTGAACACATGTGATCCTCACATCATTACCATCCCCTCCGGTTGTCCCGATTTTCTGTCACTTCGGGGCCATTGGTTCCGGACAGCGACATGTATATACAACTTGCAGGTAAGACCATAAACAATGAATATCATGATGAAATAATAACATGTTCAGATCTGAGATCATGGCACTCGGGCCCTAGTGACAAGCATTAAGCATAACAAGTTGCAACAATATCATCAAAGTACCAATTACGGACACTAGGCACTATGCCCTAACAATCTTACACTGTTACATGAACAATCTCATCCAATCCCTACCATCCCCTTCAGCCTACAGCGGGGGAATTACTCACACATGGATGGGGAAAACATGGCTGGTCGATGGAGAGGCGTCGGTGGTGATGATGGCGATGATCTCCTCCAATTCCCCGTCCCGGCGGAGTGCCACTACGGAGACTTCTGGCTCCCGAGACGGAATTTCGCGATGTGGCGGCGTTCTGGAGGGTTTCTGGCGACTTCGACTTCCTCTCGTGCGTTTTTAGGTCGAAGGCAATAAGTAGTCCGAAAGAGGGCGTCGGGGGCCAGCCGAGGCCGCCACACACTAGGGCTGCGCGGGCCCCTCCTAGGCCGCGCCGGCCTAGTGTGTGGGGCCCTCGGGCCCCCACCTGGCTTGCCCTTCTGGCTCCGTCAGTATTCTGGGAAAATAGGACCTTTCGCATAAATTCCGAGGATTTTCCTGAAAGTTGGATTTCTGCACAAAAACGAGACACCAGAACAGTTCTGCTGAAAACAGCGTTAGTCCGTGTTAGTTGCATCCAGAATACACAAATTAGAGGCAAAACAATAGCAAAAGTGTTCGGGAAAGTAGATACGTTTTGGACGTATCAGACCCATAGTCCAGGGGTGAACTACTCACACATCGATCCGGAGGCGATCATGGCGATGAAGAGACCTCCGGGAGATGATTCCCCTCTCCGGCAGGGTGCCGGAGGCGATCTCTTGAATCCCCCGAGATGGGATTGGCGGCGGTGGCATCTCTGGAAGGTTTTCCGTATCGTGGCTCTCGGTACTAGGGTTTTCGCGACGAAGGCTTTAAGTAGGCGGAAGGGCAGAGTCGGGGGCGTCACGAGGGACCCACACGCTAGGGCCGCGCGGCCAGGGCCTGGGCCGCGCCGCCCTAGTGTGGCGTCGCCTCGTGGCCCCACTTCGTATCTCCCTCGGTCTTCTGGAAGCTTCGTGCAAAAATAAGACCCTGGGCGTTGATTTCGTCCAATTCCGAGAATATTTCCTTTTGTAGGATTTCTGAAACCAAAAACAGCAGAAAACATCAACTAGCTCTTCGGCATCTCGTCAATAGGTTAGTGCCGGAAAATGCATAATAATGACATATAATGTGTATAAAACATGTGAGTATCATCATAAAAGTAGCATGGAACATAAGAAATTATAGATACGTTTGAGACGTATCAATTTATCATGATCAAATGGTTTGAGTATGCATATTGTTAGAGAAGAACATTGGGCCGCTAACTAAAGCCATGAATCATGGTGGAAGTTTCAGTTTGGACACTAATCTTCAATCTCTTATGAGAATATTATCTGTTGTTGAATGCTTATGCATTAAAGAGGAGTCCATTACCTGTTGTCTATGTTGTCCCGGTATGGATGTCTAAGTTGAGATCTATCAAAAACGAGAAATCAAATGTGATCTATCTCCTTAGACCTTTGTACAGGCGACATAGAGGTACCACTTTGTGACACTTGGTTGAAACATATGTTATGCAATGATAATCCATGTAAATCCAAGCTAATTAGGACAAGGTACAGGCACTATTGGTACTCTATGCATGAGGCTTGCAACTTATAAGATGTCTTATACATAGCACATATGATTTATTACTACCGTTGACAAAATTGTTTCTATGTTTTCAAAATGAAAAGCTCTAGCACAAAAATAGTAATCCATGCTTCCCTCTGCGAATGGCCATTCTTCTACTTTATGTTGAGTTAGTTTACCTACTTCTTTCTATCTTAGAAGCAAACACTTGTGTGAAATGTGTGCATTGATTCTTACATGTTTACCTATTGCACTTGTTATATTACTTTATGTTGACTATTATCCATGAGATAAACATGTTGAAGTTGAAAGCAACTGCTGAAACTTATATCTTCCTTTGTGTTGCTTCAAAGCTTTCTACTAAGAATCTATTGCTTTATGAGTTAACTCTTATGCAAGTCTTATTGATGCTTGTCTTGAAAGTACTATTCATGAAAAGTATTTACTATATGATTCAATTGTTTAATCATTGTCTTTACCATTGCTTCGAATCGCTGCATTCATCTCATATGCTTTACAATAGTATTGATCAAGATTATGATAGCATGTCACTTCAGAAATTATCCTTGTTATCGTTTACCTACTCGAGGGCGAGTAGGAACTAAGCTTGGGGATGCTTGATACGTCTCAAATGTATCTATAATTTCTTATGTTCCATGCTACTTTTATGATGATACTCACATGTTTTATACATACTTTATGTAATTATTATGCATTTTCCGGCACTAACCTATTGACGAGATGTCGAAGAGCCAGCTGCTGTTTTCTGCTGTTTTTGGTTTCAGAAATCCTACAAAGGAAATATTCTCGGAATTGGACGAAATCAACGCCCAGGGTCTTATTTTTCCACGGAGCTTCCAGAAGACCGAAGGGGATACGAAGTGGGGCGACGAGGCGCCGCCACCATAGGGCTGCGCGGCCTGGGTGGGGACCGCGCCGCCCTATGGTGTGGGCCCCTCGTCAGCCCTCCGACTCTGCCCTTCCGCCTACTTATAGCCTTCGTCGCGAAAACCCCTGTACCGAGAGCCACGATACGGAAAACCTTCCAGAGACGCCGCCGCCAATCCCATCTCGGGGGATTCAGGAGATCGCCTCCGGCACCCTGCCGGAGAAGGGAATCATCTCCCGGAGGACTCTTCATCACCATGATCGCCTCCGGATTGATGTGTGAGTAGTTCACCCCTGGAATATGGGTCCATAGCAGTAGCTAGATGGTTGTCTTCTCCTCATTGTGCTATCATGTTAGATCTTGTGAGCTGCCTATCATGATCAAGATCATCTATTTGTAATGCTACATGTTGTGTTTGTTGGGATCCGATGAATATGGAATACTATGTCAAGTTGATTATCAATCTATCATATATGTGTTGTTTATGTTCTTGCATGCTCTCCGTTGCTAGTAGAGGCTCTGGCCAAGTTGATACTTGTAACTCCAAGAGGGAGTATTTATGCTCGATAGTGGGTTCATGCCTCCATTGAATGCGGGACGAGTGACAGAAAGTTCTAAGGTTGTGGATGTGCTGTTGCCACTAGGGATAAAACATCAATGCTTTGTCTAAGGATATTTGTGTTGATTACATTACGCACCATACTTAATACAATTGTGTGTTGTTTGCAACTTAATACTGGAAGGGGTTCGGACGATAACCTGAAGGTGGACTTTTTAGGCATAGATGCATGCTGGATAGCGGTCTATGTACTTTGTCGTAATGCCCTGATTAAATCTCATAGTAGTCATCGTGATATGTATGTGCATTGTTATGCGCTCTCTATTTGTCGATTGCCCAACTGTAATTTGTTCACCCAACATGCTATTTATCTTATTGGAGAGACACCACTAGTGAACTGTGGACCCCGGTCCATTCTTTTACATCTGAAATACAATCTACTGCAAACATTGTTCTTTACTGTTCTTCGCAAACAAACATCATCTTCCACACTATACATTTAATCCATTGTTTACAGCAAGCCGGTGAGATTGACAACCTCACTGTTACGTTGGGGCAAAGTACTTTGATTGTGTTGTGCAGGTTCCACGTTGGCGCCGGAATCCCTGGTGTTGCGCCGCACTACACTCCGTCACCAACGACCTTCACGTGATCCTTGACTCCTACTGGTTCGATAAACCTTGGTTTCTTACTGAGGGAAAACTTGTTGTTGTACGCATCACACCTTCCTCTTGGGGTTCCCAACGGACGTGTGCATCATGCGTATCATGTTGCTGCAAAGGATTATTAGGAGCAAGAGCAATAGATGCAAGCTGTTCAACTCTAAAATCATCATTAGGCAATTCAGCTTTATAAGGAACTTTGGCAAATTTAGAGAAATTAAACTCATAAGATTCACCAGCAAATTTAGTCACAATTTTCTCTTTCTTGCAATCTATAATAGCTCCACAAGTATTTAGAAAAGGTCTACCAAAAATGATAGGACAAGTCTTACTAGTGGCAGAACCAAGTACCAAAAAGTCAGCAGGATATTTAATCTTACCACATAGAACTTCCACATATCGAACAATACCAATAGGAGAGATAGTTTCTCTATTAGCTAGCCGAATAACCACATCAATATCTTCAAGTTCACAAGAACCAATCTCATGAATGATTTCCCTATAAAGCTCATAAGGAATGGCACTAATACTTGCACCAATATCGCATAAACCATAATAACAATGATCACCAATTCTAACAGAGAGCATAGGAACACTGGCTTTCCTAGACTTACTAGGATGTGAAACAATTTTGGAAGCATCTTCACAGAAAATGATGTGACCATCTTCTACATTTTCAGTCACAAGGTCTTTAACTATTGCTACAGCAGGTTCAACATTTATTTGTTCCTCAGGTTCTATAGGTTTCTTTGCACTTTTGTTAACCACACTAGTTATAACAGAATACTCCTTCATTTTAGCAGGAAAAGGGGTTTTCTCAATATAAGCTTCAGGAAGAATGTGATCAATAGTTTTAACTTCAATACATTTACCTATAGGTGAATCAGTTTTATCTTTGTAAGGTTCATGATACTTATTAAAATTCTTCCTAGGCAATTCAAAATGAGAGGCAAAAGCTTTATAAAAATTTGCAACAACTTGAGAGTCAAGACCATAAGTAGCACTCATATTTCGAAATTTATCAGTATCCATAAAAGTTTCAATGCATTCATAATCATAATTTATACCTGACTCTCTACCTTTGTCGTTCTCCCATCGTTCAGTATTCTCCTGAATCCGATCAAGAAGGTCCCATTTAAACTCTTCTTTGTTGCGTGTGAATGATCCAGAACAAGTAGTATCCAGTAAGGTTTTATCTTGAAAATAAAGTCTTGCATAGAAATTATCAATGATGATATTACCAGGAAGCTCATGAATGGGACATTTGAGCATTAAAGACTTCAATCTCCCCCATGCTTGGGAAATACTCTCTCCATCATGAGGCCAGAAATTATATATGCGGTTTCGGTCTTCATGAATTTCACTTGGAGGATAGAATTTTGAATAAATAGAGGCACAATATCCTTCCAATCAAGAGAATTCCCATTCTTCAGCAATTTATACCAATGCGCCGCTTTACCAGACAACGACATAGAGAATAGTTTCTTCCTAACTTCATCCATAGAAATACCTGCACACTTGAATAACCCGCATAATTCATGTAAAAACAAGTAAATGATCTCCGGGATGGACAGTTCCATCCCCTTCATAGCGGTTATCCACAACACGTTCAATAATTTTCATAGGTATTTTATATGGAACCTCTTTCTCACCTGGCGCCTCATCCACTACCTTTGCAGTAGTAGTAGATTTTCCAAATAGGAATTCAAGAGAAGATCTCTCCATAATGAATTATAGCAGCAGGCAGAAATAAATACAGCACGTACAGTAAAAGTTTTCCTTACCAATTCACTTACCAATAGCGCTTCACTCCTCGGCAACGGCGCCAAAAAATAGTCTTGATGACCCACAAGTATAGGGGGTGTATCGTAGTACTTTCGATAAATAAGAGTGTCGAACCCAACGAGGAGTAGAAGGTGTTGACAAGCAGTTTCGATGAAGGATTCACTATAAATGCTCACAGACAAGTTTTCAGGGGTTTTTGATATAGCAGGTAAATAAAATACAAGTAAGTAAAATGCGGGAATAATAATTGCAGCAAGTGGCCCAATCCTTTTTAGCACAAAGGACAAGCCGGTTTGTTTACTTATGAGGACCAAACGTTCTTGAGGACACACGGGAATTTAGTCTAGTGCTTTCGCTTCATATAGTTGATTAATCTTCATTGTTTTGATAAGTGTTGTGTGGGTGAACCTATGCTAATGCACCGTCCTTCCTAGGACTAATTGATACGTCCCAAACGTATCTATAATTTCTTATGTTCCATGCTACTTTTATGATGATACTCACATGTTTTATATACATTATATGTCATTATTATGCATTTTCCGGCACTAACCTATTGACGAGATGCCGAAGAGCCATCTGCTGTTTTCTGCTGTTTTTGGTTTCAGAAATCCTAGTAAGGAAATATTCTCGGAATTGGACGAAATCAACGCCCAGGGGCCTATTTTTACACGAAGCTTCCAGAAGACCGGAGGACTTACGAAGTGGGGCCACGAGGCGGCCACACGCTAGGGCGGCGCGGCCCAAGCCCTGGCCGAGCCGGCCTGCTGTGTGGGTCCCTCGTGACTCTCCCGACTCTGCCCTTCCGCCTACTTAAAGCCTTCGTCGCGAAACCCCCAGTACCGAGAGCCACGATACGGAAAACCTTCCAGAGACGCCGCCGCCGCCAATCCCATCTCGGGGATTCAGGAGATCGCCTCCGGCACCCTGCCGGAGAGGGGAATCATCTCCCGGAGGTCTCTTCATCGCCATGATCGCCTTCGGATCGATGTGTGAGTAGTCCACCCCTGGACTATGGGTCCATAGCAGTAGCTAGATGGTCGTCTTCTCCTCATTGTGCTATCATGTTAGATCTTGTGAGCTGCCTATCATGATCAAGATCATCTATTTGTAATCCTTCATGTTGTGTTTGTTGGGATCCGATGAATATTGAATACTATGTCAAGTTGATTATCAATCTATCATATATGTTGTTTATGTTCTTGCATGCTCTCCGTTGCTAGTAGAGGCTCTGGCCAAGTTGATACTTGTGACTTCAAGAGGGAGTATTTATGCTCGATAGTGGGTTTATGCCTCCACTAAATCTGGGACAGTGACAGAAAGTTCTAAGGTTGTGGATGTGTTGTTGCTACTAGGGATAAAACATCGATGCTTTGTCTAAGGATATTTGTGTTGATTACATTACGCACCATACTTAATGCAATTGTCTCGTTGTTTACAACTTAATACCGGAAGGGGTTCGGATGATAACCTCGAAGGTGGACTTTTTAGGCATAGATGCATGCTGGATAGCGGTCTATGTACTTTGTCGTAATGCCCCGATTAAATCTCATAGTACTCATCATGATATATGTATGTGCATTGTTATGCCTTCTTTATTTGTCAATTGCCCAACTCGTAATTTGTTCACCCAACATCCGCTATCTTATGGGAGAGACACCACTAGTGAACTGTGGACCCCGGTCCTATTCTTTACATCTGAAATACAATCTATCGCAATTGTTCTTTACTGTTGTTCGCAAACAAACATCATCATCCACACTATACATCTAATCCTTTGTTTACAACAAGCCGGTGAGATTGACAACCTCGCTGTTACGTTGGGGCAAAGTTCTGTGATTGTGTTGTGCAGGTTCCACGTTGGCGCCGGAATCGCTGGTGTTGCGCCGCACTACACTCCACCGCCATCAACCTTCAACGTGCTTCTTGGCTCCTACTGGTTCGATAACCTTGGTTTCTTACTGAGGGAAAACTTGCTGCTGTGCGCATCATACCTTCCTCTTGGGGTTCCCAACGGACGTGTTAACTACGCGCAATCAAGCTCTTTTTCTGGCGCCGTTGCCGGGGAACTGAAAAAAAGTTACTCCACAAAGATTTCTAACTCCCACGTCAACTGCACGCCAGCTCTTTTTCTGGCGCCGTTGCCGGGGAGATCAAGACACGCTGCAAGGGGAGTCTCCACTTCCAATCTCTTTACTTTGTTTTTGTCTTGCTTCGTTTTACTTTATTTACTACTTTATTTTTTGCATTATATCAAAACACAAAAAAATTAGTTGCTAGTTGTACTTTATTTACTGTCTTGTTCTCTATATCAAAAACACAAAAAAAAATTAGTTACTTGCATTTACTTTATTTAGTTTGCTTTATTTACTACTGTTAAAAATGAGTAATCCGGAAGTTGAAATTTGTTCCTTTAAGCAACAAGGGGGAGAAAGTTTTAAGGATGCTTGGTATAGAATTAGCAATGCTCATCATAGGTGCATTAAGAAACACTCCACTATTATTCTACTTTGGAACTTTTATGTTGGAATCTCTAGTTGGATAGGTATGTTCTTGATACTCTTGCGGGAGGTAATTTCCTAGGCACTCCGGCTTTAGAAGCTAGTTGCATTATTGAGAGTCTAGTTGGAATACCACCTGTTAATGAAGCTAAAATTGAAATCTCTCTTGAAGATGTCATGAAAAAGTTGGAATCCATAGAAAAAGATCTTCCAAGTATTGAGACTAAATTGGGAATATTACTTAATAGCACTGAGAAACTTGATAAATCTCTAGGTGGAATTAATGAGAGAATTGTTGTTTTAGAAACTTGTGCTACTCATGATAATCGAACCCATAGGATTAGTGAACTTGAAGAAGCTATGGGAACCTTGGGTTCAACTTTTTCTTCTCTTAAGTTTAAGGAGAAAGTTTATGTGGGTAAGGAGCAAAATTTTATGTATGTCTGTAAAGTGCCTAAGACAAAAAACTATTATATGCCTAAAATTGACAAAGCCCTTAGCACCACTATGGATGGGGGAGCATCTAAGATACCTATTGATGTTGATGCTTCATCTCTTGTATAGCTGGGCATGGGCAGCCCGGCCCGGACGACCCGGTCCGACCCGGCCCGAAAATTCCGGGCCGGGCCGGGTCGGGCTTGCACTTCGGGCCGGGTTCGGGCTTGTATTTTGAGCCCGAACGTCGGGCCGGGCCGGGCTCGGGCTTGCAGTTTTTGCACTTTAGGCAGGTTCGGGCCAGGCTTCTCGGGCCGGGTCGGGCTTTTTGCCTGTTCGGGCCAGGTTCGGGCTTAATTTATAGGCCCGATGGTCGGGCCGGGCCGGGCTCGGGCTTGGCATTTTATGTTCGGGCTTTTTCGGGCTTGGCCCGAAACCCGGCCCGGCCCGAGTTTTGCCCAGGTGTAATCTCTTGACAATACTTGATACACACTTTCTGCGCCTAGCTGAAAGGCGTTAAAGAAAAGCGCTTATGGGAGACAACCCATTATTTTACTTCTGCACTTCGTTTTATATTTGAGTCTTGGAAGTTGTTTACTACTGTAGCAACCTCTCCTTATCTTTATTTTATTGCATTGTTGTGCCAAGTAAAGTCTTTGATAGTAAAGCCAATACTAGATTTGGATTACTGCGTAGAAACAGATTTCTTGCTGTCACAAATTTGAGCATGAGTCTCTATAGAAAAATCAAAAAATCTGCCAATTTACGTGCGTGATCCTCAGATATGTACGCAACTTTCATTCAATTTGGGCATTTTCTTTTGAGCAAGTCTGGTGCCTCAATAAAATCCGTCTTTACGGACTGTTCTGTTTTGACAGATTCTGCCTTTTATTTCGCATTGCCTCTTTTGCTATGTTGGATGAATTTCTTTGTTCCATTAATGTCCAAGTAGCTTTGTGCAATGTCCAGAAGTGTTAAGAATGCTTATGTCACCTCTGAACATGTGAATTTTTGATTATGCACTAACCCTCTAATGAGTTTGTTTCGAGTTTGGTGTGGAGGAAGTTTTCAAGGGTCAAGAGAGGAGGATGATACAATATGATCAAGAAGAGTGAAAAGGCAAAGCTTGGGGATGCCCCCGTGGTTCATCCCTGCATATTTTAAGAAGACTCAAGCGTCTAAGCTTGGGGATGCCCAAGCCATCCCTTCTTCATCGACAACTTATCAGGTTCCTCTAGTGAAACTATATTTTATTCCATCACATCTTATGTGCTTTACTTGGAGCGTCTGTTTGCTTTTGTTTTTGTTTTTGTTTTGTTTGAATAAGATCGGATCCTAGCATTCTTTGTGTGGGAGAGAGACACGCTCCGCTGTTTCGTATGAACACATATGTTCTTAGCTTCATCTTTAATGTTCATTGCGAAATTTGAACTACTTCATTCATTGTTATATGGTTGGAAACGGAAAATGCCGCATGTGGTAAATGGTTTAATGTCTTGAATAATGTGATACTTGGCAATTGTTGTGCTCATATAGATCTTGTTTAAGCTCTTGCATCATGTACCTTGTACTCATTAATGAATAACTACATAGAGCTTGTTAAAATTTGGTTTGCATGATTGATCTCTAGAGTCTAGATATTTTCTGGTTAAGGTGTTTGAACAACAAGGAGACAATGTAAAGTCTTATAATAGCTACAATATGTTCATATGTGAGCTTTGCTGCACCTTTTATACTTGAGTTTGCTTCAAACAACCTTGCTAGCCTAGCCTTGTATTGAGAGGAATTCTTCTCGTGCATCCAAATCCTTGAGCCAAATACTATGCCATTTGTGTCCACCATACCTACCTACCACATGGTATTTCTCCACCATTCCAAAGTACATTACTTGAGTGCTACCTTTAAAATTTCCATTCTTTACCTTTACAATATATAGCTCATGGGACAAATAGCCTTAAAAACTATCGTGGTGAAGAATATGTACTTATGTGTCTTATTTCTTAATAAGTTGCTTGTTGAGCGGTAACCATGTTTACGGGGACGCCATCAACTCTTTTACCTTTGTTGAATATCATGTGAGTTGCTATGCATGTTCGTCTTGTCTGAAGTAAGGGAGATTTTCATGATCAAATGGTTTGAGTATGCATACTGTTAGAGAAGAACATTGGGCCGCTAACTAAAGCCATGATTCATGGTGGAAGTTTCAGTGTGGACAGCTAATCCTCAATCTCTTATGAGAATATTAATTGTTGTTGAATGCTTATGCATTAAAGAGGAGTCCATTATCTGTTGTCTATGTTGTCCCGGTATGGATGTCTAAGTTGAGAATAATCAAAAGCGAGAAATCCAATGCGAGCTTTCTCCTTAGACCTTTGTACGAGCGGCATAGAGGTACCCCTTTGTGACACTTGGTTGAAACATATGCTATGCAATGATAATCCGTGTTAATCCAAGCTAATTAGGACAAGGTGCGAGCACTATTAGTATACTATGCATGAGGCTTGCAACTTATGAGATATCTTATATACATAACACATATGCTTTATTACTACCGTTGACAAAATTGTTTCTTGTTTTCAAAATGAAAAGCTCTAGCACAAATATAGTAATCAATGCTTCCTTCTGCGAAGGGCCTATCTTTTACTTTATTGTTGAGTCAGTTTACCTATTCTTTCTATCTTTGTAACGCCCTACCTTTTAACAAAGGTAGAACACCTGTGTTCAGTGCTACTCCCTGGATCACTGATAGCACCACAGTACAAAATATAGCATTCATAGCAATAGTATCAACATTACAACGTAATGATCCGGTACGACAAATAAGGGAAATACAACTTGCATAGTCCAAATGACTAGCATTCAAATAAAGTTCAAATATCTAACACAGCGGAAATAAAGTAGCATGGAGCCTCCATCTTCATCATGCGCCACAGGCAGACATGTTGGAATGTAGACTCGAGATCCTATCAGTAACCTTCATCAGAGCGACCTGCACGTTTGAATATGCAGCCCCACGAATGGAGGTCAGTACAATGATGTACTGGCAAATGACACTTATTTGGTGGTAGTTTTGAACAGACTAACTACATGAATTTGGCTGGTGGAGCTAGGCTATTTGCATAAAGCCAGCTTTGTCCTATATTTGATAAAACATTTGAAATCTTTGAAAATTCATCGTGGGTGTTCAGAGGGCGCACCATGACACACCACGAAGTTTATTAGGGTAACTTTGAAATCCATCATGGGTGTTCAGAGGGCTCACCATGACACACCATGAAGGGTCTCTAGCGCATTTTAATTGACTTTAGAAAACAAAAGGGGTGATGAGATTCTTCGAGTACTATCCCCGCCTAGTAGCTCAAATTGTCCATGACCGGGGACACGGCTAAGATCTTAGATTTAACTCTCGAGAGGTTGTGCACTTTCACCTTAAGACCCATCCTACCCAAGAGTAAGATGAGACAAGACCTTTGGGAAGAGAAGTTCACCCATACTAGCCAGACCCGCTTCTCCTATAATTCTGCTACCACCCTCTGATCCGACAACAGGATGGACCTCCACAACTTAAGAATCTTGGCATAGCCATATACCATAAGGCTGCACTGGAAGCTATCTAAAACAGTGAAGACCTACAAATCTCTTTGTTCCTGGGTGGAAGTCCACAAGTGCACTCTCAGGCGAAGACAACCACATGACAAGTACTAGACAGGAATCATGTGGCCCTGAGTAGCCACTCAACAATCAGCCACCAAGCAAGCCAGTCCACTCAGGGGTGCATTAAGGTTGTTAGTTTTCAAAGTTTTGTAAACTTTTGCAAACCACCAAACAAATACAAGAGCGGCGATAATTTTGATAGTAGCCAGGTACGGCAAAGCTTTTACCTATCAAGGGCGGGTTCAGGGTGGCTATCAACTACTAGGTATTCTAGCACTGCATTCACTTTGAAAACAAATAATAACCTATCATGCATACTACTGGAAAAACACTAATGCATTAATTAAAACTGAGTGAGAAGATGAGTGTCACTTGCCTTGGTCAAAGCAACCTGAACAATCACAGCAATCACAAGCAAGACCCTGGTCCTCCTCACAATCTAAACAAGACTAACAGGAGCCAAATAAACACAACATTCTGAATGCACAACCATAGACATGTATGCATGCATGATATGCATCGTTTAATTTCACACATAGGTATGATGTAAAAATGTTATATTAAGTGTCCTCTGGTATTTAGAATGTTGGTAATGATCTCTGGTTGTATTTATTTTATTAAAGTTTTATTTATAGCGCTATTAACCAGTTAACAATGCATATACATCAACTAAAATAGGTAATGTAGTGTTTATGTTTTGTAAAAATCTTAACCCAACATCACTGGATAGGGTACAGTAATACAAGACCATAGCAATTGGATTCATTCAAAAATAGTTTATAGAATATGAATTATTGTCGGATTACTAATTTGAGCATATTTGCAAAAGAAAGTTTGTGCACGTATCAACTTTGGTCAACTCTGGTTCCAAGATGATCTATGTGTTCTAAGGATTCCAGAGACTACAAATTTGTAAATTTTGGCCCACTGGATTAATTTACACAAATTTTATAGTGTCAAAGGGTTAATTCTCTGTTTTGAATTATGGTGCAAAAGTTATCACAGAACATATACAGTATTGTTGCA
Source organism: Lolium rigidum (assembly GCF_022539505.1). Lineage (NCBI taxonomy): Eukaryota > Viridiplantae > Streptophyta > Magnoliopsida > Poales > Poaceae > Lolium > Lolium rigidum. The sequence goes on along the minus strand of NW_025900550.1, from coordinate 19,146 downwards.
TGGTTGTGTTGTACAGGTTGTAAGCTTTCCAACAATATGAAATTTGTAAAATTTGGACCTACGGTTGATTTTATATTGATTTTACAAGTTGGACAACAATTCTGGCATTTGAATTCGAATTTAAACAATGTTTGACTGGTTTTGAATGAGGGTGCTGACTAGGCAGGCCACGTGGCGGCTTATGATTCGTCGATACCCCTTCGGTTGAGTGATCTAATCTGATCCTCTGGGTCAAGATCTAACGGTTGAAAAACGAAAAGAAGAAATAGAAGGGGATAAGAGGACGCTGCTCACCTATGGCCGGCCGGCAATGGCGCGGCGGCGGCGGCGTGCTCGGGCGTGGTGGTCTCCGGAGCTCCGGCGGGATCCCGTGGTGGCGGATGCGCGGACGAGGTGCGGCGCGGCTCGGCGAGGCGCCTGGTGGCGGCGGCGCGGCTCGCTGGTGCCTCGGGCGGCCGGGGCGAGCGGCCGACGGCGGCGGCGCGAGGCGCAACTCCGGCGAGGAATTACCTCGGCCTGGTGGCGCTATTGCGGGGGGAAATAGGGGGAAAGAGAGAGGAGGACGGGACCTTTATAGGGGAGGGCTCGGACGGGAGAGGGAGGGGTCGTGGGGAACGTGGGGAAGAGTGGGGGCGGGTGCTGCGAGGTGGCCGAGATCGTGGCCGGAGGTTGGGGAAGGATCTGACGGGGTGGGGCCCGGTGGCAGGAGAGAGAGAAAGGGAAGGGCGCACGCGCGGGTTGGGCCGCCGGTCGGGCTGGCTTGGGCTTTCCCAGTTCGGCCGGTTAGGTCCGTTTTCTTTTTTTTATTCTTTTCTCTTTATTCTTTTTCTGTTTTCTTTTATAACTTTTGATTTACAACTCCGAATGACCTCAAAATTGTTTCTAAAAATTTGTAAAAATAAGAGGGTTGTTTTGGTACTAGAGATACAAGATAAAGGGTCATTTGAAAAATAAAATAAAATAATTTTAGCACTTAGGCTATTTGAAATATAATACAACTAGGGTTGATTTATTAGGGTTTTGACCTATTTTGGGTTTTGTTTGTTTTTATTTGACTTTCAATGCATGGATGAAATGAATGCATGATGAACTTTTAAATTTTGAAAACTTGGGATGTTACAGACTAACCCCCTTAAGATGAAGCACGTCCCGGGCTTCGGAAAGGCTAGCAAATAGGTGAGGGTGATCTTCTCGAAGATTGTCTTCGCGCTCCCAAGTTGCTTCTTCCTCAGTATGGTGACTCCACTGAACTTTGCAGAACTTGATAGTCTTGGTACGCGTATTCCTTTAGCTCTTTCCAAGATCTTGATCGGTTTCTCCTCATAGGTCAGGTCACTATCCAGATGAACTTCCTCGAGGGACACTGTATCCTTCAATGGGTTTGTGACATCTCAGGGTGACACTTCTTCAGTTGGCTGACATGAAAGACATTGTGCACGACTGAAAGAACTTCTGGCAACTCAATCTCATAAGCTACTTCTCCTTTACGGGACAGGATTTTGAAAGGTCCAATAAATCTAGGGGCTAACTTTCCTTTGATTCCAAATCTCTTGACACCTCGAAGGGGTGATACTCTGAGATAAACTCTATCTCCAATCTCATAAGAGACATCCCTGCGCTTATTGTCGGCATAGCTCTTCTGTCTAGACTGTGCTATCTTCAATCTATCCTTGATCAGTCTAACCTTTTCTTCTGCTTCTTGGATAATATCAGGTCCAAACAAACTTCTTTCTCCTAACCCACTCCAAAGTAGTGGTGTGGTGCATTTCTTCCCATACAAAGCTTCAAATGGTGACATCTCAATACTAGCTTGATAGCTGTTGTTGTAAGAGAATTCCGCATATGGCAGGTTTTCATCCCAACTATATCCATAATCTAGCGCACAAGCTCTTAACATGTCCTCTAAGATTTGATTCACTCTCTCAGTTTGACCATCTGTCTGTGGATGAAAAGCTGTACTGAACTCCAGCCTAGTTCCTAGTGATTCATGCAATTGTTTCCAGAAATGCGAGGTAAATTGGGTACCTCTGTCAGAAACGATACTCTTGGGTACACCATGGAGGCACACAATTCTCTTCATGTAGATATCCGCTAGCTTTGCACTAGTGTAAGTGGTCTTCACTGGCACAAAGTGAGCTGCCTTGGTCAAATGACATACTACTACCCAGATTGAATCATACCCGGATTTAGTTCGAGGTAATCCAGTTATGAAGTCCATACCAATTTGAGCCCATTTCCAATCTGGAACTTTCAACGGTTGTAACAAACCTGCTGGTTTCTGATGTTGAGCTTTCACCTTACTACATGTGTTACATTTGGCTATGTACTCTGCAATGTCCTTCTTCAAGCCATTCCACCAAAATCTCTCCTTCAGATCCATATACATCTTAGTATTACCGGGATGAATGGAATATGGAGACTCATGGGCTTCTTGGAAAATCAACTTCCTTAGATCGTGGTCCTCCGGTACACGGATACGTTTCCCAAACCAAACAGTTCCTTGCTCATCTTCACGGAACTCGTTGTTCTTCCTTCGCCAATGCTTCCTTCAAGACCCTTCGACTTCTTCTATTTCTTTATCTCCTTTCTGGGTTTCTCGGATTCTATCCATCAATGTTGGTTGAACTACTAGTGACGCTACAAAACCTTCTGGTACAACTTCCAAGCTGAGATCCCTAAATGCTTCACACAAATCCTTGGGTAACTCCTTGCTTGACATACAGTTCACATAAGTCTTACGACTCAGGGCATCAGCGACTACGTTTGCTTTACCGGGGTGGTATTGCAAACTCAGGTCGTAATCCTTGATGAGCTCTAACCATCTTCTCTGTCTCATGTTCAGATCTTTCTGAGTGAAAATATACTTCAGACTCTTGTGATTGGTGAATACTTCACAACGCTTCCCCATCAGGTAGTGTCTCCAGGTCTTCAAGGCATGAACTACTGAAGCTAACTCTAAGTCATGAGTAGGATAGTTGCCTTCATGTTTCTTGAGCTGTCGAGAAGCATAAGATGCTACTTTGCCTCCTTGCATCAACACACTTCCAAGTCCTTGACGTGATGCGTCACAGTACACTTGAAATTCTTTCTCTAGATCTGGCAGACACAACACCGGAGCAGATACTAATCTTTTCTTCAATTCTTGGAAGCTGGCTTCACAAGCATCAGTCCACTCATACTTCTTTTCTTTCTTCAACAATTCAGTCATGGGTTTAGCAATCTTGGAGAAATTCTCAATGAATCTCCTATAGTAACCTGCCAAACCTAAGAAACTACGGATTTCTCCGACGTTTTTAGGAGTTTCCCATTCTGTCACAGCAGTCACCTTTGAAGGGTCGACGGCAATCCCATCCTTGGATACTACGTGGCCAAGAAATCCTACTTCACTCAGCCAGAACTCACATTTGCTGAACTTCGCATACAGCTTGTGTTCCCGTAGCTTCTCCATAATAATGCGAAGGTGTTCCTCATGTTCCTTAACACTCTTGGAATAGATTAGTATGTCGTCAATGAAGACCACGACAAACTTATCAAGAAATTCCATGAACACTTTGTTCATCATATTCATGAAGTATGAGGGTGCATTGGTTAAGCCAAAGGGCATCACCGTATACTCATAGGAGCCATACCTAGTGACAAAAGAGGTCTTGGGTATGTCATGCTCTCTAATCTTAAGCTGAAAGTATCCAGAACGCACATCGATCTTGGAAAACACAGTTGCTCCTTCCAGCTGATCAAACAAGTCATTGATCCTCGGTAGGGGGTATTTGTTTTTGATGGTTACTTCATTCAGCGACCGATAATCCATCACCAAACGCCGACTATTGTCCTTCTTCATAACAAACAGAGCCGGGGCTCCCCACGGGGATGAACTCTCTCTGATAAATCCTTTGCGTTGCTGCTCCTCAAGCTGCTTTTTGAGTTCCTTCAACTCATCAGTGGACATAGGATAAGGTCTCTTTGCTATAGGGCCCGTGCCCGGGAGCAAGTCAATCAGAAACTCCACATCTCAATCTGGTGGCATTCCTGGTAATTCCTCTGGAAAGACATCTGGGTATTCTCTTACTATAGCCACTTGGTCTAGGCTAACCTCCTTAAGATGGTTTAGGCTAACTCCCTTAAGATAGTTCAGTCTAATATCTCCAACATTCAATTGGGATTTGAATTGAATCCTTTTTTCCTTCAGGGGTAGTGAGTGCGGTTGATCTACTAACACAATCTATGACTCCTTTGTAGATAGTCATCCAGCCCATTCTCAAGGTAACCTCCACACCTTGGGATTCCAAAATTACCAATTGGGTTGGATCACGTCTTGGCGGCATTTGTGGCTGTTTTAGCATAGATGAGAAACAAGATAGATAGATCTAACGAATAAAATTTCCTACCCATGCACAAACAAATCACACAACCAAACAAAAACATTCAAAACAAGAAATCCTAAACTTTCTTTAATAAGTAAAAAGGTTAAAAAAATACGCATAGTATCGTTGGTACTGCCGTACATCTGGTAGTAGGGCAATACAACAGAACGTAAAGCGATACATATGAGTCAATGGGGTCATTTAATGCCTCTTGACTACCTTAACAAGCTAGAGAATCTGGCTACTTGCTCGTCTTCCTTGATGGTTTTCATGAGTTGGGTCATCTAAGGAAAGAGGAAAACATTTTTGAAGATGGAATAGATGAGAGTACTAGAAGTTCACAAAGTACACTTTTTCTTTACTAGAAATAAGATTAGATATATTTTTCATCCTAGGGTCTTCCTATTTCTAATCCAAACTTAGGGTCTCGATCCTACAGGCAACACTATGCTCTGATACCATTTTGTAACGCCCTACCTTTTAACAAAGGTAGAACACCTGTGTTCAGTGCTACTCCCTGGATCACTGATAGCACCACAGTACAAAATATAGCATTCATAGCAATAGTATCAACATTACAACGTAATGATCCGGTACGACAAATAAGGGAAATACAACTTGCATAGTCCAAATGACTAGCATTCAAATAAAGTTCAAATATCTAACACAGCGGAAATAAAGTAGCATGGAGCCTCCATCTTCATCATGCGCCACAGGCAGACATGTTGGAATGTAGACTCGAGATCCTATCAATAACCTTCATCAGAGCGACCTGCACGTTTGAATATGCAGCCCCACGAATGGAGGTCAGTACAATGATGTACTGGCAAATGACACTTATTTGGTGGCAGTTTTGAATAGACTAACTACATGAATTTGGCTGGTGGAGCTAGGCTATTTGCATAAAGCCAGTTTTGTCCTATATTTGATAAAACATTTGAAATCTTTGAAAATTCATCATGGGTGTTCAGAGGGCGCACCATGACACACCACGAAGTTTATTAGGGTAACTTTGAAATCCATCATGGGTGTTCAGAGGGCTCACCATGACACACCATGAAGGGTCTCTAGCGCATTTTAATTGACTTTAGAAAACAAAAGGGGTGTTGAGATTCTTCAGTACTATCCCTGCCTAGTAGCTCAAATTGTCCATGACCGGGGACACGGGTAAGATCTTAGATTTAACTCTCGAGAGGTTGTGCACTTTCACCTTAAGACCCATCCTACCCAAGAGTAAGATGAGACAAGACCTTTGGGAAGAGAAGTTCACCCATACTAGCCAGACCCGCTTCTCCTATAGTTCTGCTACCACCCTCCGATCCGACAACAGGATGAACCTCCACAACTTAAGAATCTTGGCGAGCCATATACCATAAGGCTGCACTGGAAGCTATCTAAAACAGTGAAGACCTACAAATCTCTTTGTTCCTGGGTGGCAGTCCACAAGTGCACTCTCAGGCGAAGACAACCACATGACAAGTACTAGACAGGAGTCATGTGGCCCTGAGTAGCCACTCAACAATCAGCCACCAAGCAAGTCAGTCCACCCAGGGGTGCATTAAGGTTGTTAGTTTTCAAAGTTTTGTTAACTTTTGCAAACCACCAAACAAATACAAGAGCGGCGATAATTTTGATAGTAGCCAGGTACGGCAAAGCTTTTACCTATCAAGGGCGGGTTTAGGGTGGCTATCAACTACTAGGTATTCTAGCACTGCATTCACTTTGAAAACAAATAATAACCTATCATGCATACTACTGGAAAAACACTAATGCATTAATTAAAACTGGGTGAGAAGATGAGTGTCACTTGACTTGGTCAAAGCAACCTGAACAATCACAGCAATCACAAGCAAGACCCTGGTCCTCCTCACAATCTAAACAAGACAAACAGGAGCCAAATAAACACAACATTCTGAATGCACAACCATAGACATGTATGCATGCATGATATGCATCGTTTAATTTCACACATAGGTATGATGTAAAAATGTTATATTAAGTGTCCTCTGGTATTTAGAATGTTGGTAATGATCTTTGGTTGTATTTATTTTATTAAAGTTTTATTTATAGCGCTATTAACCAGTTAACAATGCATATACATCAACTAAAATAGGTAATGTAGTGTTTATGTTTTGTAAAAATCTTAACCCAACATCACTGGATAGGGTACAGTAATACAAGACCATAGCATTTGGATTCATTCAAAAATAGTTTATAGAATATGAATTATTGTCAGATTACTAATTTGAGCATATTTGTAAAAGCAAGTTTGTGCACGTATCAACTTTGGTCAACTCTAGTTCCAAGATGATCTATGTGTTCTAAGGATTCCGGAGACTACAAATTTGTAAATTTTGGCCCACTGGATTAATTTACACAAATTTTATAGTGTCAAAGGGTTAATTCTCTGTTTTGAATTATGGTGCAAAAGTTATCACAGAACCTATACAGTATTGTTGCATGGTTGTGTTGTACAGGTTGTAAGCTTTCCAACAATATGAAATTTGTAAAATTTGGACCTACGGTTGATTTTATATTGATTTTACAAGTTGGACAGCAATTCTGGCATTTGAATTCGAATTTAAACAATGTTTGACTGGTTTTGAATGAGGGTGCTGACTAGGCAGGCCACGTGGCGGCTTATGATTCGTTGATACCCCTTCGGTTGAGTGATCTAATCTGATCCTCTGGATCAAGATCTAACGGTTGAAAAACGAAAAGAAGAAATAGAAGGGGATAAGAGGAGGCTGCTCACTCCGTGGCCGGCCGGCAATGGCGCGGCGGCGGCGGCGTGCTCGGGCGTGGTGGTCTCCGGAGCTCCGGCGGGATCCCGTGGTGGCGGATGGGCGGACGAGGTGCGGCGCGGCTCGGCGAGGCGCCTGGTGGCGGCGGCGCGGCCTGCTGGTGCCTCGGGCGGCCGGGGCGAGCGGCCGACGGCGGCGGCGCGAGGCGCAACTCCGGCGAGGAATTACCTCGGCCTGGCGGCGCTATGGCGGGGGGAAATAGGGGGAAAGAGAGAGGAGGACGGGGCCTTTATAGGGGAGGGCTCGGACGGGGAGAGGGAGGGCTCGTGGGGAACGTGGAGAGAATGGGTTCCTTCCCGGTGAGCAATCACCTCCACCATCAATTGTCGATAACACTCCGGCTACTTTGGATGACCTCAAGAAATTGGAGTCATCCATTGTATCTCAAATGAAGGCTATGATGATGGAGTTGATTGCTCCCAAATCAACCCCCAAGGCAAGTGTCGATGTTCCTCCACCACAAGTCAACACCCTTCCTCTTGTTGATTTTGTCGCGCAATCGACAAAACCACCTCGAGAAGGGGAACTTGAGGACATTGGCACTTCATCAAAAGGGAAGGATGAACCACCGATTGAGGGACAATTAGGAGGTTATCATGCGGTGCCCCCACCAAGTGATTACTCCCTAAATGTCCCAATACCCATGCCTCGTATCTTGACTCATGGCTCACCACCGCTACTTGAATCCAATAGCTTTGAAAATTGGCAATTCTTGATGAAATCTCATGTGCGCAGCGCGTCTACCGAGCTTTGGCGCATCATTGAGGAAGGATATTCACCAAGAGACCCAAAGAACTTGACAAGAAGAGAGGTCGTGGATGATCAACTCAACGCCACCGCCATCAACATGATTCACTTGGCCGTCACACCCAAGGACCGTGCTCATATTCGCTCGCTAAAGACCGCCAAGGAAGCATGGAATAAACTTGACAAGCTCTTCCTCGGTAATGAGAGCATCCAAAGCTCTCGTTTCGATGAAGTGAACAATATGGCCGACAATTTCGTCATGATTGAAGGAGAGAACCCCGAAGAAATGTACCGGCGCCTCATCGCTCTTGCCGTACAAATGCAAGATCTTGGAGCAACGTTTGTGGATGACCATTGGATCAAGCGCAAGTTCTACAACGCTCTCCTCCCTTATGAGGAAGTGAAGTTGACGGCCATCCGCCAAAACGCCTCCTTCCGTGCTATGACATCCGATGAAGTTCTTAGCGAAGTCATCGCTTTGGACATCTCCAAGAAGAATGCGGAGGATCTTGTCGCTCGCGCCCACAACACACGCAAGCCCATCCTTGCATTGAAGATGAAGGAGCATGAAGCTAGTGAGAGCGATGAGGATCCCATCGAGTGGGGTCCGGATGATCTAAAGGCCAACTATCATGAGCACATGGCTCTTGCCGCCAAGAACTTTTGGAGTGGGAACAAGACACGGGGCTCAAGGTTAAGAAGATACTCACCTCATGACTCTTCAAGATACTCCTCCACAAGTCCAAGAGGGAAAGCTTGCTACAATTGTGGCGACACAAGTCATTTTGTTGCCGATTGTATCTTTGAGAGAAGGGAAGACAATGGTGGAAAGCTTGTACGAAAGGACAAGTTCAAATCTCTCTCAAAAGGTTTCTCCAAGTTCTCCTCCAACTCCGGTGACTCCAAGGCCTCCTTCACCAAGAATACTAGAGCTTTCATTGTTCGTGAGGAATATTCCTCCGATGACGGTGAAGAGCACAAAAACAAGGAGGAAAGGGAAGTGGCCGCCATCGCCATCTCCACTTCCTTCACCTCCCTCTTCGACTCTCCAAACGAGAACCTCATCGTCAACAACTTCCATTGTCTTGTGGCAAAGGTATCTTCGGAGACTCATGATGAGGAACTTGCAACTCAACTTGATGTGGCTCAAGATCGTGTTGAAGCGGGATTGGAAATTATCTCTCTCACTCAAGCTTATGAGGAAGAATGGTGCATGCGCATGTCTCTTGAAACTAGTGCTATGGTTCTTGAAGATTCAAACAATTACTTCGTCTCCCAACTCATCAAGGATCAAGATTATGCTCTAGGTTGGTTGAGAAGACATAATGCAAGACTCTTGGATATCATCTCTCACCAAGAGGAAGCTTTGGATCGAGTACTTTCGTTTGAGCAAGGAGAAGGTGTCATGTTGCGACCATATAGAAGAGATTGCCGCTCTAAAGAGACACAAGGTCAAGCTAGTTGAAGTGAATGATAGGCAAAATGAGTCCTTGATGGAGTACTTTCGGTTGAGTAAAGGAAAGGAAACTTGTTGTGACCATGAGGATGAAATTGCTACCCTAAAGAGGAGAAATGACAAGCTTATGGTGATCAAGATCATGTATGAAGAAGCTTTGTTGGAACATTTCCGGGTGAACAAGGAGAAAGAAGGAGTGGCTATAAAGCCAAAAGAGAAGATAAGAAGGAGGATCAAGATAAAGAGGAGCATTGTCGAGGGTGCTCCTCGGAAATGCCCTCCGATAGGGGCTTAGGGTTGATGGAATCCTGCAGGCTGACACGAGACATCGGTACACAGACAAGCGGGGAGAGCGATTTACCCAGGTTCGGGGCCCTCGATGAGGTAAAACCCTTACGTCCTGCCTGTCTGTTCTTTGATTATGATGAAAACAGGTTACAATGGGGTGCCGAATAGTTCGGCTGTGATCTCGTCGAGATGCTAGTTGCTAGGGTAACCTAGTTCTAAGCTTCTGCTGGCTAGTATTGCTAAGGTTGATTGATTGATTCCTCGATAGCCCCTCTCCTGGCCTTTTTATAGGTGGCCAGGTCCCGAGAGGTCTAATCGAGTACGAGTGGGTTTACAATAGATCTATCTCCAATCTTTCCTTGTTCGGCTTCTTCCGTGTCTTGTACTCCAAGTAATCTTCCGTCGCACCGCCCTAGTGGCCCATCTTGCCATCGGGTACCTTCATGGGCCTCCAGTTGGACTGTGCAGGGTAGAGCAACGTTGGTTACCCGAAGGGTAATGCCCACATCAGTAGCCCCCGAGTGTCTAGCCGAACATTGTTCGGGTAGAGACTAGAGCATGTCTTCTTCCGAAGTCCTTCTCCTCGATCATTCTTGCGTTTCTTCTATCTTCTATTTTCTATCGGGTGCGCGTCAGTGCTCCCGATGGGAGTAGCCCCCGAGTCTAGGTACGGATGCTTGCAATTCGTGCGTAGACTCGAGTTGTACCACTCGAACATTTTCTTCTGCCGAAGCTTTTTCCTGCAAGTCTTTGTAGTCCATCCAATACATTTTCTTTAAGCAAGGGATAACGAATAACGTGCCCAACTTCTGTTGGTTAACTGCCGATGGCAAAACAACGTTACCCTACACAGAATCAAGTCCCCGGGCATGATCCTGGAGTGCGAAAAAGTTTTATCGGGTGCGCGTTCAGCGCTCCCGATGGGAGTAGCCCCCGAGTCTGGGCACGGGCGCTTACGTCCGGGTACAGACTCGAGTCAAGTTTTTTCCTTCGAACCTGTATTCTATCGGGTGCGCGTCAGCGCTCCCGATGGGAGTAGCCCCCGAGCCTAAGTGCGGATGCTCGCAATCCGTGCGTAGGCTTAAGTTGATCACTCGATATTTTCTTATCTCTTCGCATGCAATCATTCCTCATGATGTCATCGATGACGTTTTTCTGTCCCCTTGATTTTTGACTGATAAGACGCGACCTGCCAGCCCTGTTTTCGAGCAATTCCTGCTCCTCTTTACACGGTTAGCGAGGCACCTCCTCGATTTCCGCAACCGTTAACTGGAGAAAAGGCCCATTAACAATACGAAGCCTTCCTTAAGTTCCCCAAGAGATAGAAATCCCTAGCATTCTCCTTCATTCATCCCTTCGCTGTTCTTCTTCTTCTCCTGTTCACAACTGCTCGCGCCGCCACCACTGTCTTCCGATTTCTCCCAAATCTCACAATGGTGAAGAAGAAGAACCCTAGCGCCGCCGCCAGTTCCACGAGCGGCGGTGCCGCCGCCAAATCTTCCTCGATTCTTTTGAAGGAAGGCGCCCCCGGCGCTCCTCCCCCAGCTCCGGCGCCGATGGCGCCACCAAGTTCAGCAGCCAGGCCTGGAGATTGGACAGCCTCTACCGTCACCAAGCGTGACGAAAAAAGATCCCGAAGTCTGGGATTGATCTCCTCCGATGAGGGGAACGTGATCTTTCCAGGTGCGATTTCTCGACCTAATCCCCCTGCCGGTTTTACCGTGATGTTCTTATCGTTCTTATATCGAGGTCTTTCGCTTCCCGTCCACGAATTCCTCCTCCATCTCTTGCGAACTTACGAAATCCAATTATGGCAACTCACTCCCAACTCAATCCTCCACGTCGCTGTGTTTATCACCCTCTGCGAAGCATATCTGGGCGTTGAGCCTCATTTTGGGTTGTGGAAAAAGATCTTCTATGTGAAAAGATACAACAGTAGTAACAGATCTTTTGTCACCGGAGGAGTGGGATTTGTAGCTTGTTCGGATGTCAATTACTTCAATTTCCCAATGAGAGAGTCCGTGCAAGGGTGGAGATTGAAGTGGTTCTATATCAAGGATTCCTTATCACCCGAATCTCAGCTTCCCTGCTTTGTCGATGCCCTTGAAGCCAAGCCTAAGAATTCCTGGAAGAATGTTCTCTCTCCCGACGAAAAAGTAGCAGCCGACGAACTATTTGCTAGATTTCTTCGGATTAAAGAAGCTGATGGCCAAACCATGGTTGGTACTGAGGTAGCGGCAGTGTTTCTGAAACGTCGAGTCCAACCAGTTATGGCTAGAATTCGTCCAATGTGGTTGTATTCGGGTCCATAGGACGAGACCAGAATTAACGCTGCCGAACTGTCGGAAAAAGAACTGCTTGATGAAGTCCGTCGCCTCACTTTCTTCAGCCAAGAAGACTCGATCCCATTGTTGTCTCCGTATACTCCTTTTGATGCCGATCATCCACCACCAGAGGTAATTTCCCTCCTCAGATTCTTGTTATGCCGCTATTTACTTAATCGACATGATTACTGTTATTCTCATTCGTCTTTTCCTCTACAGACCCTCGTAGCTTCCGGGGACTTTCATAACTTGCCAAATGATACTTCCGAAGGGAGAGGCTCTTCAGAACCCGTTGACTCTCGTACTGTTGAGCATACAAACCCAACAAGTGATCACGATGACCTGATAGATTCTGAAACTGCTCACACCAATCTCCCCCATCAGCCGATGACACTTGCGACACAGAGGGATCAGTGCGTGATGATGGCGCTGATCACGATGCCTTTGTTAATGCAGCTGCGGAGGAGACCAGGGCTCCACCTACGAAGAGGTCAATCGGCGGCTTTGCCGATGAAGATGATCTCCTTGACATGTAAGTGTTTTTCTTCTTTTTACTATTTTCAGCTCCTTGGTCTTTTCACATTTTTTTTATAACTTAGTCGATCAAACCTTTCTTGTAGTGACGATGATTTCATTGAGCCTCCACCTAAGAGGGCCAGGTCTGATGCTGTCTCGCCAGCCGCCGCAGCTTCCGAAGCTTCGGCTCCTAAGGCGGCTCCTGCGGCGCAAGCATCAACTGCCTCCTCCCTTTCCAAAGGGAAAGATGCTCCTGCTGCTGCCACAGCTCCTCCTTCTGTAAGTCTTTGTCGAATTTAACAAGAATCTTTTGGAATGTGTCTTTGCCTAATGATCTTTTGTAAAACATTCCCTTTCTTCAAGGATCTACGAGGTGTGATATCCTCTTTAGAGGCCTTTGCCTCTCAATTCACCTCTCTGGAGGCGGACAAAATTCGGCTGCAGGAGGAGGCTAAGTCTTCCTCTTCAAAGCTGGATGGCGCCATCAAAAAGGCCGCCATAGCTCGCCAGGAGGTCGACTCCCTGAAAGAAGAGCTGAACAAGCTGAAGGAGAGGCTGAAGGAGGAGGAAGCTCGGGCGGCAGAAAAGGATGAACTCCTCCGTCAGTCTGCCTTGGCCCTGCTTGGTAAGTTCCTACATCTCTTGTAGATTCACCACTTTTTATGGATCTGTTTCTTCGTCAACGATTTCCTTTAATTTCTTTGCAGAAGCCGCCAGCATCCCTGCTACTGCCTTGGACAAAGTTCCAGGCAACTCCCCGGCAAATGGTGTGTCAATGGTTCTCGCCACCCACCAGCTTACCCGGGAGCTGCTTGACAAGGGAAAGGGTGCTCTGGCGCGGATGCATTCGATGATATTTCCCAAGGCCAAGCAGGAGAAGACTCTGGGGCAGCTGATTGATACCTTCGCAGTCGACACCAAGGAGGTCATCGAGGTATTCAAGCGCACCTCACGTACCTATGGTGCCCTCCTTGCCTTCCAACTTATGATGGGTTACGGCTTTAAGGCTGACATCGAAGAAATGACTAAGGAGCTGCCGAAAGAGAAAGATGGGCGACTTGTTAACTTAAGCGCCTTTACAACATCCGCCCGTACTTGTGCTCGCCAGCTCCTTGATTTAGTTTCGTCGGGAAAGGCATCGACTGGCCCCAGCCTGTCGACTCAGACTCAGGCTCCTTGATTGTTGTAACAATTTTATCCTTGGGCTAGTATGAAACATTATTCTGTTGCGAGAACTCAAGTTTGTAATGAACACTGTGCTGGCAATGTTGCCAACATACTTTTGTCATAATATCTTCATTTGTACTTCTCCTGATAGGAATTTCTTGTACCTCTCCCGATGGGAGTTACGTTGGATGCTTGATTTGTCCATAACCGTCATCCTTTTGACGCTGTTGCCTGCAGGTTTTCCCGGTGCCCTCGTTTGTTGATGACTCTTCGGGCGTTCTTCCCGAAGGTGATCGGGTCCAACGAATGAAGGATCGGGTCACGCAGATGGAGAAGGACCTGCGCAGCACTTACGCCTTGGCTGCAATTGTCAACAAGAAGAGCGAGATTGCAGCCGACGTAGAGCGGTATGCTCTTACTGAGCTACATAAGGCTACCGAGAGCTTGAACTGTGAGTCCTTTGATCTCTGCGCCCTTTGATTGATGGAATCTTATCTGATCCTTTGTTTACTTCTGTGCCAGTCATAGCTCTGAATCGTGCAGAGGAGAACAAGCGGATTCACGAACGTGTGAATGCATTGACCCAGCTATCCTCATCCGAAGAGATTTTCTGGCGGGAGCACTCGAAGGCTTCGGCTGTCGCGCATTTTCAGGATCGGGTTCAGCAGGTCCATCACCTTTTTTGACAAGTGCTACAAGGCTATGAGGGTGGTTTGGAAGACAATGTTCCCTTTGAACGCAGTTCCTCCAACTCTCCTTGCTTTGATGTCCGAATTTGGTAACGCCAAGAAGGTCCGAGAGTTGGTACGTGCGCAAGTTTTTGCAGGGGCCAGGTTTACACTTGCCCTTGTTCTTGCCCGTTATCCTTCGGCAGGTTTGTCGTCGATTGCCAACGCTACTGGAGACTTGGAGGCGCTGTACCCGAAGGTATTGTTGCCTGCCAACATAGTTGTCGACAGACTCGAGGAAGACTCAAGGGTACCTGAAGAAAGAGGAACTCCACAAGGGTGATTTCGGGGATTTAATGTCCGTTTTGTAAATAGAGAATTTGGCTACTTTATCCAAGTGTTTGGATTATGTAATGATGCCTGCTCATTCGGTAGATACATGCATATGTACTTTTACCATGTTATTGCCGTTGGCAAGTTTTGAGCGAATCTTAGTTGCTCGTTTTAGATGTATGTATATTGGTTGGTTAGCAAATCATGTGAGTGATCAGCTCGTGTTGCAGGTCTTGCTAAACCTGTTGTATGCGCAACTTTGCTTTCAACCGTTTTAAATTTCGACAGGCACTCCCGAATATTTCGGGTGTAGTGATTCTGCCGATGAGCCCGTTGTTCTTTGATATTTCCATAAGTGAAATATCGAACGTGGGTTGTTGTTTATGTGTATTTCCAAACTCTTGCTATTTACGGCACTCGTAGAGGCATCTATAGCAGAGGGAAAGGTCAACGTCGTTTTAGCACTCGTAGAGGCTTTTTTGGAGCACGATCTTCTGCCTCGTACTATTTTTACATAGTGATGGGGCTTTAGAAGTTTGGTAGTTACTGCAATGCTTAACAAAGAATCGAAGCTTAAGTTCTTATTAATAAGGTAAGCACGATGCTAGAGGGCGAAAAGGAGAAGGCCCTGTTTATAATAAAGGAAAAAGAAAATAAAGGCTAGTAAACTGCTTAGGCAAGGAAGGGGTTCTTCTCTTCTTCTGGCTTCTTCACCGCGTTAGTGGTTGCTGCAGCGTTGCTGGTTTCATCAGGGGTTTGAGCGGTGGTTGCCATCGTCTTGCTATCTCCTAAGCCTTCTGTGCCATCAACTGCCGAACCCTTTGCTGCGCCGAGGCTTCGCTGCCGAAGCTTCGCTGCCGAAGCTTTGAGGGCAAGAGCGGCCGGCTTCTTCTTGGTTTCCCTGCCATCTTTTTCTTCCTTGATCTCTCGTAAAGACAGCTTGGGCGGAGGGTCAATGATTTCTCGCTGTGGCCCGAACTTTGCAGCAATCCTCTGAAAGTCGCGATCACAATTGTCCGAGCGTGAAAAACTTCCATAGACTGTGATGTTTGTCCCATTGTTCCCAGGCATTTTCAGCTTGAGGTATGCATAATGTGGCACAGCCATGAACTTGGCATACGCTGGTCTCCCGAGTATAGCGTGATCTCGTGACTCCCAGTTCACCACTTCAAACTCGATTTTTTCCTTCCTGAAATTGTCGGCTCTACCGAAGATAACATTCAGGTAGACTTTGCCAAGAGAGTAGCCCGGTGCAGTTGGAAGGATCCCGTGGAAGCAGGTGTCTGTTTCTTCCAGCATACTCATGGTGATCCCCATGCTTCTGATTGTGTCGACGAATATCAGGTTTAGTCCGCTTCCACCATCCATGAAGACTTTGCTCATCTTGAACCCCCCAATTTGTGCTTCGACTACCAAGGCGGCGTGTCCTGGTTTTGGTATGGTCATCGGGTGATCTGCTCGACTGAACGTAATGTTCTGAGAAGACCAGTCGACGTACTCAGGGATGTTTGCCATGATGCTTTCTGCCAAGTTGATTTCTCGGGTGAGCTTCTTCATCTCCCTTTTCGAAACGCCTGTCCTGTGGATCATGCTCATCTGCCCACGTGGCGGTGGAAACGCCTCGTTGGGTTGATGGGGTTGAGCCTGCTGGACTTGATGCTGCGGTGGAGGTGGGGGTGGTGGTGGTAGTTGTTGCTGGCCTGACTGCTGGATGAGTTTGTGCATGTCAAGGAACTGCCGGCAGTCCCTGAGCAGGTGACTTGACTTCGTTTTGCCGTCCTTGGAATCAACATACGAATGCAGGTAACAAGGGGCGTTAACCTGTTCAGCGTAAGGTAGTTCGGGAGTCCTCTGCTGTCGTGGTTTATAATTACCACGGTTCCCAGAGTTGTTCCGGTTACCATCGTGCCTCTCGTCTCGATCGTCCTGCCGATCGGAATACCCTGCGGCTACCAGATTGTTATCGTCGTAGTTGCGGTTTTCCTTCTCTTGTGACGATCCCTTCGGCCACCCGAGTCGTGCTTCGGCTGGTCATCGTCTTCGTCATCACTACGCTGCCGTGGCCTTCGTACGTTGTCCTCACCATCAGCCCAGCTGTTGGCGATTTCCATTAGCTTGGTTATGGTTTTTGGCTTTTTGCGCCCAAGTTCTTCTATGTAACTTTCCCGCTGAACGCCGTCGCTGAAAGCGTCGATTGCTCTGTCGACAGATACGTCTTCGGCAGCGTTCAGGAGCTTTGTGAATCTCCCGATGTATGAACGCATCGACTCCTTCTGCTTCTGCCGGCAATTCCGTAGTTCTTCGATCCCGACGGGCCTCTTGTATGTTGCTTGGAAGTTGGCAACGAAGGCGTCTACTAGGTCGTCCCATGATTTGACAGAACCTTTCGGCAGCCCCCTTAGCCAGGCCCGTGCTGAATCTTTCAAGTAAAGCTGTAAGCATTGCATTGCCGCTATCTGGTTTCCTTTGTGCAGGATCACAGTCTGCAGGTAGTCGTCTATCCAGGATCTTGGTTCCTGTTGCCCATCGTACTTGGCAGCATCGGTAGGGGTAGGCTTAAACTTTTTGGGCGGCATTGTTTCGCGGATCTTGTAACTTAGACAGTCGGCTCCCCTGAGCTCGCCGTCGTACTCCTGGTCTTCATCCGAAGAATCGCTGTCGTCGTCCTTCCTAGCGGCGCGTCGTCGCCTTGCTTTGTCGATCTTGCTCTCGGGTGATTTCGTCCCGAGCATCTCTCGCATGATGTTTCGACCCACTGCCTTGGACGGTGGTCTTTTCCTTTGGCGGGACTAGGTTGTTCCCCAATATTGCGAGACTCTCCAGGGCACCTCGATGAGCTTGAGCCATGGACCCTTCAGGGCGTTGGTTGATGAGGTATGCGGCGAGGTTGGCTGTTGCTCCTGCAACGGTTTTCGGTCGTGGCATGCCGGCGCTATCCATAGTCATAAAGGTGTTATCACCAAAATTTGACCGAGTCAGAGGTGGGCCGCGATCAAGATGGGCTTGAAGAATATACATGGAAGAAATACGTGAATCGGCCTTTATATGCAAAGTTTGGGCTAGTTGGCCCGTGTATCTGTAATATAGTAGGATACGTGTTGATTAGTTAGAGTTTGTCTCGTGCACGGTTGGGACTATTCCCACGTTAGAAAGTCTACGGACTATAAATATGTATCTAGGGTTTATGAAATAAACAACAATCACGTTCACCACAAATCAATCTAGGCGCATCGCCAACTCCCTTGTCTTGAGGGTTTCTTCCGGGTAAGCATCATGCTGCCTAGATCGCATCTTGCGATCTAGGCGTCACAAGTTTATTCGTCTGCTCATGCGTTGCTCGTACTGAAGCCTTTTTGATGGCGAGCAACATAGTTATCTTAGATGTGTTAGGGTTAGCATTGTTCTTCGTATCATATGCTATCGTGAGTGCAACCCTTAGACATCTAGCCGCCCTTACGCCTATCTTAGGCGTGAGGGGCGACCCCGCTTGATCATTATTTAGTAGATCCGATCCAAGTTATGGTTGCTCCTTGTTCTTCAAGGATTAGTTTAATATCTGCATAGTTAGGCCTTACAAAGGGTTGGAGGATCCAGCGGCGCGTAGGGTGTAGTTTGCTAGCCCTAGACAGGATGTTCCGGGATCAACCTCGTGTTGGTTTTTAGGCCCTGTCTAGGATCGGCTTACGATCACCGTGCGCGGCCAGCGAGGCCCAATCACGAGTAGGACGTTCCGATTATGCGGTGAAAACCCTAAATCGTCGTAGATCGTTTTAGCTTTATCTTGATCAAGCAGGACCACCATATATTCGTACACCTCGTGCGAATCATGGGTGGATCGGCTCTTTGAGCCGATTCACAGGACAACCTGAGAGCCGATCGAGGCTCGTATTTAATGTTTACGTGTATGCCATGCGTGAAACTAAGCGAGGCATCTCCATCACCTTCTTGACCAGGTATAGGTTAGGTGGCACGCCCTTGCACCAGCATCGGACGTGCGTGCCGGAGTCTTTGCGGGCTGTCGCTCGGAGGGACCAGGGCCAGCCGCAACACTAAGTTGCTCCCGGCTCTCCTGTGTTGCCCATCGTTGCTCGCCGGTGGGTTTCTGACCGCAACACATTCACGGCACGCCCGGTGGGACAATCTTCGACATCAACCACATCGCCATCTACATCTGAGATGAGCGGGCCGGCACCCTGAGTCACGTACGAGGATCTGACCGAGGAGCTCAAGAAGAAGTATGACGAGGTCAAGCGATCCTCGAAGCCAACCTCATCGGCTCTTTTCACGGAACCCGCTCACATGGCGTCGGGTGGAAAGGGTTCTCACCTGAAGGCACGCTCGATGGAGTGGACCTGTCGCCGTCGAAGAACGCACCAGGTCCCTGCGCCGGGAGATTAGTTACATGGTGGCTCACTCCGCTGCACCGCCGATACTGAGCAGCCTGGTGAACACTTTGGAGCGTGTCGCTTTTCGGATGATCCG
>NW_025900549.1:0-40729 GCF_022539505.1 Lolium rigidum | reverse complement strand
GTGTGGTGACCCCGCATACCACTTGCATGTTGTAGTATGCCGGTCGTTGATATAACATTCACGAAGTACCATTCCGCAAATATTACATCCCTCGAGTAGTACAACGGAACATAGCAGGTCCATAACTCATTCACTTATTATTACAAGCATCAAACATATATTGTCTTGGAGCTCCTCTTGGGTCCTAAGAGGGATACTCCTGGATTCGAGATGAACCCAACTTAGCTTACAATATAAGAGTCTCATTAAACTATACATTTATTGCCTCGAGCAGCTAAATACCAAGAGTTCGGGCTGCTCGGTTACTACTACTACTGGATGTCTCTAGGCTTGATCTCCTCCGGAAGCCTCTCCGGATCCGTAGACGATGATGTAGTCTACGCCTTCTATACCTCCAGAGAGGTCTGGTTCTTCATAGCCGATGATCTCGGCTCCTTCATTGTTGTCGCAGTCCTCCTCCAGACGATTCAGGCAATCTAAGCATGGGATTTAAGAGTGGTATGAGTACGAGCGTACTCAACAAGTTCATTAAAGATAAGAGGTGTTTAATGCACTAGCTACGATATTAGACCAGAAAGTCTAATACCAATGCAAGTTTTGGTAAACATTTCTTCAAGAGATTGCTTTTATTTCAAAGAGCTATGTTCGTCAGCCTTCACCGGTTTACTAGAACTTCATGGAGCTCCTTTCCGGCCGCGTTCGCAGTTCCTTATCCCGGAACGGGGAGTGACGAGTCACAATTCTTTACACTCTGCAGAGGTGTGTTGCTTTACCCATAAGAGATCTTAACCTTGGTGCCAACCGGGCAGCTTTCCCGTCCACACTTCCTTCGGTGTGAGGCCCGGTATAAGGTCTAGCCAATCATGTTCCTCCGCTACCTCGCACACCCACCCTTTGTTGCATACCCCGACCCCGGGTCCTCGTCGGTCCTCTTATACCAATTAAGGATGGACCCCGACCACGACAACGGTTTGGGACTCGTTAACCAAACTCCTTCGCCGGTAGCCGCAACCCATCATAGACCACTTACCGTGGGGAATTAGAATGGGATCCCCACCCCACCGCTTGCCCAACCTGGGTCAAGTGTCTACGGTAAGCGCATCCGTTGATGTACGAGAGGTGGAAACACTTTTGACTACTCCGTCCCACTCCGGATCTTATGGTTAACACGGGTATTACGGCACAAGAATCACTCTGGCGACATTTGTTGTTTAATCCTAGATGGATATTAACCCTTGCAATGGAACCTCCACCATATCAACACAATCCATGGTTCCATTGCCCACCACATAGTCATATTCATAGTTATGAAAGTAGTGGTTTTGATTTTTATGAAATAGTGATAACCATAGTACTTTGCAAGTAATTTGATAGAAATACTCAAATGACATGAGCAAGTGATGAACTTGCTCGAACACCGCAAAGTTTTGCAGTTGGATGGTGTGGACTGACCCTTGTCCTCTGGTTCTGAAAAATAGCATCATTGTCCGATAAGGGCAATGGTTAAAGAAGAAATTATGCATGTTTCCAGTTTTAGGGTTTGTTCCCCCCCCCCTTCTGATGTCGTTATTATGTCATGTAGGAAGTTATTACTAGGAATAATTTGGGGATACTTGATTTAAAGTAATATACAACCTTCAAATGTTGTCAAGGTGTTTTTAAAGTCCAAAAGAATTTATGGACTTATTTTCATTATTGAAAATAATATGTGTGATTTAAATTATTATTTAAATCATTAAATTAAGACTTATTCATTATTGTCTTTAAAAATTCTCTTTGATATTTTATTTGGATAGAGAATTTTATGCTGATTGATTTTCATATTTTTAATTATTTTTTAGAGCTCTTATCAATTTTCTATTTAATTTCAAAGTTTCTTGTTTTAAATGAAATTGTGAAATGTCTATATTGCCCCTGGGCCCACCTGTCAGGGTGGCCCGGTGGGTTGGGCTAAACCAGCTCGGGTCCAACCGACCCGAGCGGTCGCTTGCTCACTCCCTCTCCCCGCGCCGCTCGACCTAACCCTAATCCCCTTCTCCTCTCTGGCGATTCCTCGTCGCCGCCCCCTTCTCGGAATTTCTCCGGCCAACTCGAGCCGCCGCCGCCGGCGAGATCGGTGGATCTGATCCGCCTTTCGACGGCGGACACGGTGGTCCGCGTCGATCTGGAATTCATCCACGCCACCATGCGGCCCCAACTCGTCCGCAACCACGGCCGCAAGGATTCATGGCGATGCGCCGCCCGCCGACGCCCACGATCGCTGCGGTGTTGCTGTGCATGGCCGTGGTGCTGTGGTGCTGCCATGGCCTGGCTTGGCCTGGCGCCGCCGCGCTCCGGTGTGTGCCGCCGTGGCCGCCATGGCTGCGCTATTCTCCTCGACTCCCCGGGTAAGTGCGCCTCCTTTCCTGCTCCCCTCCTGTGCCTGACCTTCTTCCTCCTCTAGTCCTGCTGCTGTGCTGTGCTTGCCTGCGCAAGAGCTGTGGTATTCTTCTGCTGCGCCATATTTGCCTGCTCCTGCTGTGCTATGCTGCTGCGCTATGCGTGTGCTACTGCTGTGTTGCTTATGCTGATGTGCTGCTTGTGCTGCTGCGCAAGATTGCTAAGCTATGTGCCTGTGTAAGCTTGCTTTACTTGCAAGATTTCTTCCCTGTGCCTCAGTTCTTATTTCTATGCTTGCCTGACATCAAATGTGTTCATATATACTGCTCTGGTTTGATTGCAGTGTGCAATTCTTGCTAATTTGCAAGAACCAATGCACCTGGGTGCTCTTCAGTGTGCTATAGTTCATGGACATGCTCCATTGAGCATGCTTGTGGTCTAGACAACACCCTCCCTTGATGATGTGTTACTGCATTCAATTATATGTCATATATTTGATTATCTGCTATGCCATTGTTCCTGTTCTGAGACCATTTAATTTATATGGTTAAGGTGTTGATGCTAGGCTTGGTTCTAGCATGCTTGGTCAAGTCCTGATGATCTTATGATCATCAGTTGCTTGGTGAATGGTTGCTCGTTTCATTCTTGTGTCTAGCCGATGCTCTCCCGATGTCGGTGTAACACACTCGGCTTGTGTTTGTATTCCTTGGTGTTTGCTCAAGCCCTCGCTATCTGTCTGCAATGATCCATTGGATCATCTGCATGGCCTGGTGCATAGCTTACTTCTCTGTTTCATTTATCTGTGTAGCTTTGATTCATTAAGTAGATAAATGATGTGAACTGCTCTGCAGTGATGATCATATGAGTGGATTTGGTAAAGCTAGAGGGATGCCAATCATTTATTGGGAACCCTAGCTTCATTTGAACCCCTCTGGGTAATGATATAAGTGCTTGGGAATGTTGGCTGTGGTTTGAGGTAGCCTTGACAGCCACTTGGTGCTGTCATGGTAGCTCCCACTTCTCAGGAACTGGCTGTGGTGGATGGTTGCTTTCTGGCCTTACCATTTCTGGTTGCCAGATGCTTTTGATGTTGAGAATCTAGATAGATACATGATAGTCTATCATGTCTGATGGCTTAGCTAGCTCTGGTTGTCAAGTGAGCTCGGTATCCGGCCAGGGTTTTGAATCCATGTTGGATTTCTCTCGGTTGTGTCCATGTGTAGACACAACCAATGTTCCCTGGATGATCTCTATCGGCTGTTCTCTATGTTTGCTTGAACCAAATGACTAGTTAGCCATAGGATGACACAAACATAGGCTATCTACCCTTTTGCTTATGTGTGATTGGTGCATATGCTTATTTATGAACAAAACCATCTCGGTTTGTTCATGATGATTGGTATACCTCACTCCAGCTCCTAGAAATATTGTTGGTGTAGAGGGTTTGCTTCTGTGCTGGTCTTTTGCTTGCCCTGCTCCTCCTAGCAAGCTTGTGGTCTTGGTTTAATTTCTGGTGATTGTGGAGTGGATGAAACAGCTTTAGCTGTTCATCTGTTCTTGGTGTTCTTGAGCTATACTTGCTGTTCTTGGTGACTTACCACTGCTGCCTGTCGATGGCTGAAACAAGTGACTAGGGTTTTGGGCTGTGAAAAGCCTTTATATGGCCAGCCATTGCATCCCTGGTCGACAGCTCCACCTTTCCCTTTGGGTGACTCACTGTGTGTGTGTGCTGCATGCACACAGCCCTGTGAGCAGGCTGTGTGTGTGTGTAGACAGGTGTTGTGCACTTGGACTCGGAGCTTGATCGTGGCATGGATCAGCTCGGCCACCTTGGTCCTATCTCGCCTATTTCATATTTTCATTTGATTTCTAACTCTGCCAAGTGGCTATGCCACTTGGCATAACTTTATTTGTTGTGATTATGTGCAGGAATCAACAATTGAGCAAGATGAATATGGAGGTCATCAAATCCAAGATCAAGTGAAGATGATCTTGTAGTATTTAGGATATTTAGATAACTTGTAATTTTCCTTTTATTTCTTCTATTTCTTTAATTCTTGTAATGTGTTGTAATTCAATAATTCAATTCTGAATATTGTAAAGACAATGTATTATGTGTGTGATTATCAATAAAGCTCAAAGTTTTCTCTAATGAGCTTTATTTTAATTGTTCATATTGTTTATTATTTATAATTTACTTAATGAATTTCCTCACAATTGAATTTATGAGATATTTATTTGATGTTTGAATTTGAAATTCAAATTCAACTTAGGTTTGAATTCAATCATGCAACTTAAGTTGTGATGCAAACTCTCCCCTCTCTTCTCAAAACCCTAGTTTAGTTAGATAAGAGCAAGTTTGTCGCACTCTCGAAACCCTAACCCTGTAAGGTGTCGAGAGAGAAACCTGTCCCCCTTTTAAAAGCGCGAAATTTCCCCATAAATTACAATGCAATGCACATCCCTTTCTAAAATCTACCCCTCGATCGTCTCTAAACCTGGGACATTACAGCCTTTCCCCCTTAAAGAAAACTTCGTCCCGAAGTTGTGGTTGTAATACCTGAACAGTTCGGGGTATGTTTTTCTCAGGTGTTCTTCCTTTTCCCAGGTGGCTTCCCTCTCGGGATGATGCTTCCATTGAATCTTGCAGTATTTAATAGCTTTATTCTGAGTTGTTTCCAGCTTTCTTCGAGAATCTTGGCTGGTTTCTCGATGTAAGTCAAATCTGGTTGTAACTCGAGCTCAGCATGTGATATTGGCTCATCTGGGGTCTTTACGCATTTCCTGAGTTGTGACACATGGAATACATTGTGAACTTGTGCTAGCCTTCCCGGTAGATCCAATTCAAAGGCTAAACCTCGGTTCTGACTCAGTATCTTAAAAGGTCCGATGTACCTAGGGCTTAGCTTTCCTTTTACTCCAAACCTCTGAAGTCCTTTCATCGGGCTCACTTTGAGATATACCATGTCTCCAACTTGTGGCTCCCATGTTCTTCTCTTCTGATCTGCGTAACTCTTTTGCCGGCTCTGGGCTATCTTCAGTCTATGTCTTATAATGTCAATGATGTGTTGCTTTTCCTTGACATAATCAGGGTTGAACTCCTTGCTTGCTCCGGCTTCATACCAACATATCGGTGATCTACACTTCCTTCCATACAGAGCTTCAAATGGTGCCATCTTGATGCTACTTTGATAGCTATTATTGTATGAAAACTCTGCTAGTGGCAAGTGCTCCTCCCATGATCCTCCGAAGTCTAGGGCACAAGCCCTAAGCATATCTTCTAGAATCTGGTTAGTTCTCTCCGTTTGTCCACCTGTTTGAGGATGATAAGCGGTACTTGATACGTCTCCGACGTATCGATAATTTCTTATGTTCCATGCCACATTATTGATGATATCTACATGTTTTATGCACACTTTATGTCATATTCGTGCATTTTACGGAACTAACCTATTAACAAGATGCCGAAGTGCCGATTCTTGTTTTACTCTGTTTTTGGTTTCGAAATCCTAGTAACGAAATATTCTCGGAATTGGACGAAATCAAGACCCGGGGTCCTATTTTTCCCGGAGCCTTCCGGAACACCCGAGAGCCGCCGGAGGGAAGCCACGGGGGCCCCACACCACACCCTGGCGTGGCCGGAGGGGGGCCGCGCCGCCCTATGGCGTGGGCCCCCAGGCCCCTCCAAGGCTGCCCTTCCGCCTATTTAAAGCCTCCGTCGCGAAAACCACGATGCGAAGAACCACGATACGGAAAACCTTCCGGAGCCGCCGCCATCGCGAAGCCAAGATCTGGGGGACAGGAGTCTCTGTTCCGGCACCCTACTGGAGCGGGGATGTGCCCCCGGAAGGCTTCTCCATCGACACCGCTGCCATCTCCACCGCCATCTTCATCACCGCTGCTGCTCCCATGAGGAGGGAGTAGTTCTCCATCGTGGCTCGGGGCTGTACCGGTAGCTATTTGGTTCATCTCTCTCCTATGTACTTCAATACAATAATCTCATGAGCTGCCTTACATGATTGAGATTCATATGATGATGCTTGTAATCTAGATGTCACTATGCTAGTCAAGTGAGTTTTACTTATGTGATCTCCGGAGACTCCTTGTCCCACGTGTGTAAAGGTGACGAGTGTGTGCACCGTGTGGGTCTCTTAGGCTATATTTCACAGAATACTTATTCAACTGTTATGAATGGCATAGTGAAGTGCTTATTTATATCTCTTTATGATTGCAATGTGTCTGTATCACAATTTATCTATGTGCTACTCTAGCAATGTTATTAAAGTAGTTTTATTCCTCCTACACGGTGTAATGGTGACAGTGTGTGCATCCGTGTTAGTACTTGGCATATGCTATGATCATGATCTCTTGTAGATTATGAAGTTAACTATTGCTATGATAGTATTGATGTGATCTATTCCTCCTACATAGTGTGAAGGTGACAGTGTGCATACTATGTTAGTACTTGGTTTAGTCGAATTGATCTTTCTTGCACTCTAAGGTTATTTAAATATGAACATTGAATTGTGGAGCTTGTTAACTCCGGCATTGAGGATTCGTGTAATCCTACGCAATGTGTTCATCATCCAACAAGAGTGTAGAGTATGCATTTATCTATTACTGTTATGTGATCAATGTTGAGAGTGTCCACTAGTGAAAGTCTAATCCCTAGGCCTTGTTCCTAAATACTGCTATCGCTGCTTGTTTACTGTTTTACTGCGTTACTCTTGCTGCGTTACTACTGCTTGTTTACTGTCCTGGGCAAAGCACTTTTCTGGTGCCGTTGCTACTACTTATTCATACCACCTGTATTTCACTATCTCTTCGCCGAACTAGTACGCCTATTAGGTGTGTTGGGGACACAAGAGACTTCTTGCTTTGTGGTTGCAGGGTTGCATGAGAGGGATATCTTTGAGCTCTTCCTCCCTGAGATCGATAAACCTTGGGTAATCCACTTAAGGGAAACTTGCTGCTGTTCTACAAACCTCTGCTCTTGGAGGCCCAACACTGTCTACAAGAATAGAAGCTCCCGTATACATCAAGCACTTTTACAGGCGCCGTTGTCGAGGAGGAAAGGTAAAAAGGCACTCATACTCCGGTTCCGGGTAACAGTACTTTTACGGCGCCATTGTGTTTGTGCTCGAAGCTATTTCCTTTAGATCCTGCAATTGCATCTTTTTGTTTCTTGTTTACACTAGTTTGGCATAATGGACAACAATGAGCTTCTTATTCTATTTCCTGATTTAAAACATGGATTGTTTGATGCGAAAATTAAAAAACCTATGGAATCTTATTTGCATGCTTGGTAGTAATATTAGTATGAACGCTTTGAACACCATTGTTGATAATAATGTAGAAAGTTCTAAGCTTGGGGAAGCTGGTTTTCATGATCTTTTTAGTCCCCCAAGCATTGAGGAGAAAATTTTCTTTGATGATACTTTGCCTCCTATTTATGATGATTATAATAGTGGTCTTTTGGTACAACCTACTATGGAGAGTAAATTTTATTGTGATTATACTATGCCTCCTACACTTGATGAGAATAATAATGATAGCTACTTTGTTGAATTTGCTCCCGCTATTACTAATAAAATTGATTATGCTTATGTGGAGAGTAATAATTTTATGCATGAGACTCATGATAAGAAAGCTTTATGTGATGGTTATATTGTTGAGTTTGCTCATGTTGCTACTGAAAGTTATTATGAGAGAGGAAAATATGGTTGTAGAAATTTTAATGTTACTAAAATGCCTCTCTATGTGCTGAAATTTTTGAAGCTACACTTGTTTTATCTTCCTATGCTTGTTACTTTGCTCTTCATGAACTTGTTTATTTACAAGATTCCTTTTCATAGGAAGCATGTTAGGCTTAAATTTGTTTTGAATTTGCCTCTTGATGCTCTCTTTTGCTTCAAATACTATTTCTTGCGAGTGCATCATTAAAGCTGCTGAGCCCATCTTAACGGCTATAAAGAAAGAACTTCTTGGGAGATAACCCATGTGTTATTTTGCTACAGTACTTTGTTTTATATTTGTGTCTTGGAAGTTGTTTACTACTGTAGCAACCTCTCCTTATCTTAGTTTTGAGTTTTGTTGTGCCAAGTAAAGTCTTTGATAGTAAAGTAAGTACTAGATTTGGATTACTGCGCAGTTCCAGATTTCTTTGCTGTCACGAATCTGGGTCTACCTCCCTGTAGGTAGCTCAGAAAATTAAGCCAATTTACGTGCATGATCCCCAGATACGTACGCAACTTTCATTCAATTTGGGCATTTTCATTTGAGCAAGTATGGTGCCCTAATAAAATCCATCTTTACGGACTGTTCTGTTTTGACAGATTCTGCCTTTGTATTTCGCATTGCCTCTTTTGCTATGTTGGATGAATTCCTTTGATCCATTAATGTCCAGTAGCTTTATGCAATTTCCAGAAGTGTTAAGAATGATTGTGTCACCTCTGAACATGTTAATTTTTATTATGCACTAACCCTCTAATGAGTTGTTTCGAGTTTGGTGTGGAGGAAGTTTTCAAGGATCAAGAGAGGAGTATGATGCAATATGATCAAGGAGAGTGAAAGCTCTAAGCTTGGGGATGCCCTGGTGGTTCACCCCTGCATATTCTAAGAAGACTCAAGCGTCTAAGCTTGGGGATGCCCAAGGCATCCCCTTCTTCATCGACAACATTATCAGGTTCCTCCCCTGAAACTATATTTTTATTCGGCCACATCTTATGTACTTTACTTGGAGCGTCTGTGTGCTTTTATTTTAGTTTTTGTTTGAATAAATGCTTGTGTGGGAGAGAGACATGCTCCGCTGGTTCATATGAACACATGTGTTCTTCGCTTTATCTTTTAGTGTTCATGGCGAAGGTTAAAACTTCTTCGTTAAATTGTTATATGGTTGGAATTGGAAAATACTACATGTAGTAACTCTAAAATGTCTTGGATAATTTGATGCTTGGCAATTGTTGTGCTCATGTTTAAGCTCTTGCATCATATACTTTGCACCCATTAATGAAGAAATACTTAGAGCTTGCTAATTTGGTTTGCATATTTGGTTTCTCTAGAGTCTAGATAATATCTAGTATTGAGTTTTGAACAACAAGGAAGACGGTGTAGAATCTTATAATGTTTACAATATGTCTTTTATGTGAGTTTTGCTGTACCGTTCATCCTTGTGTTTGTTTCAAATAACCTTGCTAGCCTAAACCTTGTATCGAGAGGGAATACTTCTCATGCATCCAAAATACTTGAGCCAACCACTATGCCATTTGTGTCCACCATACCTACCTACTACATGGTATTTATCCGCCATTCCAAAGTAAATTGCTTGAGTGCTATCTTTAAAATTCCATCATTCACCTTTGCAATATATAGCTCATGGGACAAATAGCTTAAAAACTATTGTGGTATTGAATATGTACTTATGCACTTTATCTCTTATTAAGTTGCTTGTTGTGCGATAACCATGTTTCTGGGGACGCCATCAACTATTCTTTGTTGAATATCATGTGAGTTGCTATGCATGGCCGTCTTGTCTGAAGTAAGAGAGATGTACCACCTTTATGGTTGGAGCATGCATATTGTTAGAGAAGAACATTGGGCCGCTAACTAAAGCCATGAATCATGGTGGAAGTTTCAGTTTTGGACATATATCCTCAATCTCATATGAGAATAATAATTGTTGCCACATGCTTATGCATTAAAGAGGAGTCCATTATCTGTTGTCCATGTTGTCCCGGTATGGATGTCTAAGTTGAGAATAATCAAAAGCGAGAAATCCAAAATGCGAGCTTTCTCCTTAGACCTTTGTACAGGCGGCATGGAGGTACCCCATTGTGACACTTGGTTAAAACATGTGCATTGCAAAGATCCGGTAGTCCAAGCTAATTAGGACAAGGTGCGGGCACTATTAGTATACTATGCATGAGGCTTGCAACTTGTAAGATATAACTTTCATAACTCATATGCTTTATTACTACCGTTGACAAAATTGTTTCATGTTTTCAAAATAAAAGCTCTAGCACAAATATAGCAATCGATGCTTTCCTCTTTGAAGGACCATTCTCTTTACTTTTATGTTGAGTCAGTTCACCTATCTCTCTCCACCTCAAGAAGCAAACACTTGTGTTAAGCTGTGCATTGATTCCTACATACTTGCATATTGCACTTGTTATATTACTCTATATTGACAATTATCCATGAGATATACATGTTACAAGTTGAAAGCAACCGCTGAAACTTAATCTTCCATTGTGTTGTTTCAATGTCTTTACTTTAAATTATTGCTTTATGAGTTAACTCTTATGCAAGACTTATTGATGCCTGTCTTGAAAGTGCTATTCATGAAAAGTCATTGCTTTATGATTCACTTGTTTACTCATGTCATTACCATTGTTTTGATCGCTGCATTCATTACATATGTTTACAAATAGTATGATCAAGGTTATGATGGCATGTCACTTCAGAAATTATCTTCGTTATCGTTTTACCTGCTCGGGACGAGCAGAACTAAGCTTGGGGATGCTTGATACGTCTCCGACGTATCGATAATTTCTTATGTTCCATGCCACATTATTGATGATATCTACATGTTTTATGCACACTTTATGTCATATTCGTGCATTTTCCGGAACTAACCTATTAACAAGATGCCGAAGTGCCGGTTCTTGTTTTCTGCTGTTTTTGGTTTCGAAATCCTAGTAACGAAATATTCTCGGAATTGGAGGAAATCAAGACCCAGGGTCCTATTTTTCCCGGAGCCTTCCAGAACACCCGAGAGCCGCCAGAGGGAAGCCCTGGGGGCCCCACACCACACCCTGGCGCGGCCAGAGGAGGGGCCGCGCCGCCCTATGGCGTGGGCCCCCCAGGCCCCCTCCAAGGCTGCCCTTCCGCCTATTTAAAGCCTCCGTCGCGAAAACCCTGATGCGAAGAACCACGATACGGAAAACCTTCCAGAGCCGCCGCCATCGCGAAGCCAAGATCTGGGGGACAGGAGTCTACGTTCCGGCACCCTACCGGAGCGGGGAAGTGCCCCGGAAGGCTTCTCCATCGACACCGCTGCCATCTCCACCGCCATCTTCATCACCGCTGCTGCTCCCATGAGGAGGGAGTAGTTCTCCATCGAGGCTCGGGGCTGTACCGGTAGCTATGTGGTTCATCTCTCTCCTATGTACTTCAATACAATAATCTCATGAGCTGCCTTACATGATTGAGATTCATATGATGATGCTTGTAATCTAGATGTCACTATGCTAGTCAAGTGAGTTTTACTTATGTGATCTCCAGGAGACTCCTTGTCCCACGTGTGTAAAGGTGACGAGTGTGTGCACCGTGTGGGTCTCTTAGGCTATATTTCACGGAATACTTATTCACTGTTATGAATGGCATAGTGAAGTGCTTATTTATATCTCTTTATGATTGCAATGTGTTTGTATCACAATTTATCTATGTGCTACTCTAGCAATGTTATTAAAGTAGTTTTATTCCTCCTACACGGTGTAATGGTGACAGTGTGTGCATCCGTGTTAGTACTTGGCATATGCTATCATGATCTCTTGTAGATTATGAAGTTAACTATTGCTATGATAGTATTGATGTGATCTATTCCTCCTACATAGTGTGAAGGTGACAGTGTGCATACTATGTTAGTACTTGGTTTAGTCGAATTGATATTTCTTGCACTCTAAGGTTATTTAAATATGAACATTGAATTGTGGAGCTTGTTAACTCCGGCATTGAGGATTCGTGTAATCCTACGCAATGTGTTCATCATCCAACAAGAGTGTAGAGTATGCATTTATCTATTCTGTTATGTGATCAATGTTGAGAGTGTCCAGTAGTGAAAGTCTAATCCCTAGGCCTTGTTCCTAAATACTGCTATCGCTGCTTGTTTACTGTTTCTTTGCGTTACTCTTGCTGCGTTACTACTGCTGCGTTACTACTTGCTTGTTCACTGTCCTGGGCAAAGCACTTTTCTGGTGCCGTTGCTACTACTTATTCACACCACCTGTATTTCACTATCTCTTCGCCGAACTAGTACGCCTATTAGGTGTGTTGGGGACACAAGAGACTTCTTGCTTTGTGGTTGCAGGGTTGCATGAGAGGGATATCTTTGACCTCTTCCTCCCTGAGATCGATAAACCTTGGGTAATCCACTTAAGGGAAACTTGCTGCTGTTCTACAAACCTCTGCTCTTGGAGGCCCAACACTGTCTACAAGAATAGAAGCTCCCGTAGACATCAGTACTATAATCCAACTTGGATCCTAAAGCTTCATGTAATTGCTTCCAAAATGCTGACGTGAATACGGATCCTCGATCCGACACGATTTTCTTGGGCACTCCATGTTTACTCACGATCTCTTTGATGTAAAGATCGATGAGTTTCTCTCCTTTATCTTGCTGGTTTACCGCTAAGAAATGTGCACTTTTCGTCAACCGGTCCACAATTGCCC
Organism: Lolium rigidum; assembly: GCF_022539505.1. Lineage (NCBI taxonomy): Eukaryota > Viridiplantae > Streptophyta > Magnoliopsida > Poales > Poaceae > Lolium > Lolium rigidum. The sequence goes on along the minus strand of NW_025900549.1, from coordinate 27,901 downwards.
AAATCATGTCCTTCTTTTTATTGGTCATGGGTAGTCCGGTGATGAAATCCATTCCTATCTCTTCCCATTTCCATTCTGGAATAGGTAAAGGTTGTAATTTCCCTGCTGGACTCTGATGTTCAGTATTCACTCTTTGGCAGGTATGGCATTCCGCCACATATTGTGCTATTTCTCTCTTCATATTTTTCCACCAGAATAGCTCCTTTAGATCCATGTACATCTTCGTACTACCCGGATGAATGGAGTATGGTGGTTGATGGGCTTCCCGGAGTATTACTTCCTTGATTTCAGCAATATCCGGAACACAAATTCTCTTCTGGAACCATAATGATCCAGATTCTCCACGGTGAAATTCTGATGGTCTACCTTCATCTATCCTTTTCATCTCCTCCACGATGAATGGATCATCCAGCTGACCCATCATTATCTCATTCTTCAGGTTGACATTTAGCTCATCGGCTACTTGCAAAGCCGATAGTCCTTCATGAGCTTCCTTCTCCCAGAGTTGTATTTGGGCTTGACTTATTTCCTTCCTCAAATCCGGTGATATTTCTTGTTCCACTCCGCCGGTGCTCTTCCTACTCAAGGCATCTGCTACAACATTGGCCTTTCCTGGAGTGTAATTGATGGTCAACTCATAATCCTTGATTAATTCTAGCCATCTTTTCTGCCTCATGTTGAGTTCCTTTTGAGTGAAGAAATATTTGAGGCTTTTATGATCCGTATAGAGCTCACACTTAGCTCCATAGAGAAAATGTCTCCATGTTTTGAGTGCAAATACAACTGCTGCTAGCTCTAAATCATGTGTTGGATAGTTCACTTCATGAGGTCTGAGTTGCCTCGATCCATATGATATTACCTTCCGATCTTGCATGAGTACACAACCCAATCCATGTTTGGATGCGTCACAGTACACGGTGTAATCCTTGCCATCTTCAGGAACTGCTAACACCGGTGCTGTGGTGAGTTTCTCTTTTAGAGTCTGAAAGCTCTTCTCACACTCATCTGACCACACGAATGGTGTGTTCTTCCTTAACAGCTTCGTCATTGGTCCTGCTATTTTGGAGAATCCTTCAATGAATCTCCGGTAGTATCCAGCCATTCCGAGGAATCCTCGGATCTCTTTGACAGTCTTGGTTGCTTCCCATTCTAGAACTGCTGCTACCTTGCTCGGGTTAACAGCGATTCCATCTTTACTAATGACATAACCAAGAAATTCCACTTGATCTAGCCAGAATTCACACTTGCTGAATTTGGCATAGAGTTGATGTTCTCTTAGTGTTTGCAACACTATCTTCAGATGTTCAGCATGTTCAGCTTTATCCTTGGAATAGATCAAGATATCATCGATAAATACGATGACGAACTTGTCTAGACATGGCATGAAAATCTTATTCATGAGATTCATTAAAATTGCTGGGGCATTGGTTAATCCAAAAGGCACTACAAGGTATTCATGATGTCCATACCTTGAGACAAAGACAGTTTTCGGAACGTCTTCCTTCTTGATCTTTATCTGGTGATAACCGGATCTTAGATCAATCTTGGAAAAGACTCCCGCTCCTCTAACTTGATCGAATAGATCTTGTATTCTTGGTAGTGGATACTTGTTCTTGATTGTGACGTTGTTCAGATTCCTGTAGTCTCCGCACATCCTTCTTCCTCCATCCCTTTTATCTACGAAGATCACAGGTGATCCCCATGGTGAAACACTTTCTTGTATGAATCCTTTCTGTTCCAAATCATCCAATTGCTCCTTAAGTTCTTTCAATTCTTTAGGCCCCATCTTATATGGTGCTTTAGCAATCGGTGCTGTTCCTGGAATTAGGTCGATAGTGAATTCTATCTCCCTATCTGGTGGCATACCAGGTAATTCCGCAGGAAACACATCCTGGAATTCATTCACTACAGGTATATCCTCCAATTTCACTTCCTTCATGCTGTTCAGCTGTAGCTCAACTTCGATCTGGGTATGTTTGTCTCCTTGGTAAATCATTCTACTTCCATCGGGGCTTTTCAATGATACCGTCTTGTTCACACAGTCGATCAATGCTCCATTAGCTTCCAACCAGTTCATACCAAGAATGACATCAATGTCCTTCATTGGTAAGATGAACAGATCCGCGTCAAACGCGCACTTATTGATCATGATGACTTGTTTTTGTTTGGTGTGGGTTACTACTATCGTTCCCCCCGCAGAAAGTATGGTTATGGGTGTATCTAACTTAGTGCAACTAATTCCATGTTTGATGATGAATTGTTGAGAAATGAATGATGTAGTTGCACCAGTATCAAAAAGTACTTTGCCAGGATGAGTGAGTATCTGGAGCGTACCTATCACCGCCTGATCGGAGTTCACCACCTCCTCCAAGCTGGTGCAGTTTAGCTTGCCGAAGGGCTTCTTATTCTTCCAGTTCCCTCCGGTGTTTCCTCCTCGGCTTCCTCCTCCTCCAGATTGACCTCCTCCGGTGTTTCTCTTGGGGCAGTCCTTCAGCATGTGCCCCTCCTGGCGACAACCAAAGCATATAATCTTTGGCTTCTTACAATCTTTCGCGACATGTCCGTTGAATCCACAGGAATGGCATATAATCTGGTTTGCAGACTGATATCCTTGGTTCCTCCTCTGGTTGTTGTTGTTGTTGTTGTTGTACCTTGGCTTGAAACTCAAGCTGGTATTGGGCTTGTTACTAACAAACCTCTTAGGCTCAAACTTGGCCTTTTTCCTTTTCTCCTCCTATAGTTGTTTAAAATCATCTTCCAGAGTGATGGCAGCATCCACCAACTCTTGAAACTCCGTTGCTCTCATCATACGGAGCTGTACCTTGAACTGGGGACTTAACCCATTCAGAAACCTATTCTTTTTCTTGTCCTCGGTGTTGACTTCTTCAACAGCGTACCGGGACAGCTTTGAGAACTCCACGACATAAGTCAGGATTGCCTTATCCTTCTGCTCAAGATTTTCAAATTCTCGACGCTTTAGCTCCACAATACTTTCAGGGACATTGGATTCCCTGAACTTCCTTGCGAACTCCTCCCATGTGAATACCTTTCCCGCCGGGTAAACGGCTACAATGTTATCCCACCATGATGCGGCGGGTCCACTCAACAGATGTGTAGCATAACGAACCTTCTCTTGGTCGTTACATCCAACGGTATTGAGCTTTCGCTCGGTATCCATAAGCCAATCTTCCGCGTCCATTGGCTCGGGCGCGTATGCAAAAGATATAGGCTTGGTATTACGGAAGTCTGCTAAGGTGACTCCCTGATTCTCAGGTCTCTCAACTCTGTTCTGCTGCAGCAATTCCTGAAAGAATTTATTCTGCTGCTCCAACGTAATACGTTGTCTTTCTTCCACCATCTGCATGTACTGAATGAAATTCTGCTGCGTCATGGGTGGTGGTGGTGGTGGAAACTGATTCCTGGCTGCGTCGTCAGCCTCTTCCTTTTTTTTTGCTTCGCGCTCCATGCGCTGCGCTTCGGTCTCCTCTCCTAACGCTCCCGACATAACCCCCTAGTTACGCAACACAAGATGATACTCATAATTACTCCATGCGCAAGTTTTACGAGCTCAACATTGTGCACGAGAACTAGTCACGCAATGGAAATCAAGAAGCAAATCCAAATCAGACAAAACATATACCATAAATTTACATACTTAAGTGGTCTTATTACAATACTCAAGTCGATGTGAGTATGCAAACTCACTTATTAAAGTATATATACAAATTTCTACAAAATATTACACTCTACAATACACGTGGTACTTGTGTATTGTAGCTTTGCTTCCCTTGGTAGTCTCTAGACGATCTTCACTCCCGATACATTCCGAGGCTTCCATCCGATCGAACGTGTCGTTCTCCTGACAAAACCTGGAACATAAGGTCTCCCCGTTGGCTGGTAGTCGGAATCCGATGATGATCCTAGGGAGAAATCAGTGTTCATGAACTGATCATTCAGTGCTTCATAATCCACCCATCGGGTGTACTCCCCTGTACCTACACCATAGGTATTTCCTACATTCGTATCCGACTCAACCTGTGTCGGATACCCTCCAACTTCCTCCTCATTCCACGGATAACTCTGGTGCTGGGTCGTGGCATCTTCATTCATCTCCCCATCATAATACGCTGTGGTACTATGAGTTCCGATATCAGACCCCCAACGCCAACCCCCGGAGTTTTCTATCGGAGTCACGGAACGCCGATTGTTCCCGGATTCCTCTCCACCCTCATATCCCCCATAGGAACTTCCCAGATAGTTCCCAGGTGTAACAGGTGTAGTTTCACGCTCAAAAGGATCAATACTAATGTAATCACCAGCTGAGTAGACTGGTGTGTGCACCTCATTCTCCATAGGTTCCTCCCCCTTAGTCTCCTCATTGGGTTCAGTAAACTCCTCTAGCATTGTATCAATTGCTCCCGTCAAATGACGGTTCAACTGAAAGAGTAATGATATGAAGTTGCGGCTATTGTCCATGTATTTTGCTGCTTCTGCCGGTTTGCTTTTGGCATATTTGAAATGGTTCAGCATGGGATCATCGTCCTCCTCCATATGAGGAATGTGTGTGAATTCGGAACCCATAAGCTCTTTCGTCTTATGCTCCCGAATATCGGTTATGGCTCTCATAACGGCTATATGGTAGGCTGTGTTCATAGTTCGGGCTTCCCCTGCTGGCATTACTACGCTCATTCCCAAAGATTCGGGAAGTCGTAGCCCTACCCTACATTTAGCCAATACAGTACCATCATAGTACATGTATTTCTTTACTTGAATCTGGGGATCACACCCAAATTCAAGTAACATGGCTCGTAGAATATCCGCAAGTCCTCCTTCGTATTCACTCAGTATGGAATCCATCACCTTCACGTTTCGTCCGGGACGTGAACTTGCCATGTTGGTTGTAGAAATAGAAAGATTATGAGATTAGTAACAATGCATCATAATAGAGATAATAAAGAATTATCGCACTAAAAGATATGATTGTTGTATTCTCAAGTGAATATACACCATACTTTTTAGAGAATTCTTTACTAATACTATTTGACTCCTAACGTTCGGTCCCATTTACTAGGTTCCAACCTAAGGTCAAAGCTTTTGCTCTGATACCAACTGTGGTGACCCTGCATACCACTGCATGTTGTAGTATGCCAGTCGTTGATATAACATTCACGAAGTACCATTCCGCAAATATTACATCCCTCGAGTAGTACAACGAACATAGCAGGTCCATAACTCATTCACTTATTATTACAAGCATCAAACATATATTGTCTTGGAGCTCCTCTTGGGTCCTAAGAGGGATACTCCTGGATTCGAGATGAACCCAACTTAGCTTACAATATAAGAGTCTCATTAAACTATACATTTATTGCCTCGAGCAGCTAAATACCAAGAGTTCGGGCTGCTCGGTTACTACTACTATTGGATGTCTCTAGGCTTGATCTCCTCCGGAAGCCTCTCCGGATCCGTAGACGATGATGTAGTCTACGCCTTCTATACCTCCAGAAAGGTCTGGTTGTTCATAGCCGATGATCTCGGCTCCTTCATTGTTGTCGCAGTCCTCCTCCGGACGATTCGAGCAATCTAAGCATGGGATTTAAGAGTGGTATGAGTACGAGCGTACTCAACAAGTTCATTAAAGATAAGAGGTGTTTAATGCACTAGCTACGATATTAGACCAGAAAGTCTAATACCAATGCAAGTTTTGGTAAACATTTCTTCAAGAGATTGCCTTTATTTCAAAGAGCTATGTCCGTCAGCCTTCACCGGTTTACTAGAACTTCATGGAGCTCCTTTCCGGCCGCGTTCGCAGTTCCTTATCCCGGAACAGGGAGTGACAGGTCACAGTTCTTTACACTCTGCAGAGGTGTGTTGCTTTACCCATAAGAGATCTTAACCTTGGTGCCAACCGGGCAGCTTTCCCGTCCACACTTCCTTCGGTGTGAGGCCCGGTATAGGGTCTAGCCAATCATGTTCCTCCGCTACCTCGCACACCCACCCTTTGTTGCATACCCCGACCCTGGGTCCTCGTCGGTCCTCTTATACCAATTAAGGATGGACCCCGACCACGACAACGAGTTTGGGACTCGTTAACCAAACTCCTTCGCCGGTAGCTGCAACCCATCATAGACCACTTACCGTGGGGAATTAGAATGGGATCCCCACCCCACCGCTTGCCCAACCTGGGTCAAGTGTCTACGATAAGCGCATCCGTTGATGTACGAGAGGTGGAAACACTTCGACTACTCCGTCCCACTCCGGATCTTATGGTTAACACGGGTATTACGGCACAAGAATCACTCGGCGACATTTGTTGTTTAATCCTAGATGGATATTAACCCTTGCAATGGAACCTCCACCATATCAACACAATCCATGGTTCCATTGCCCACCACATAGTCATATTCATAGTTATGAAAGTAGTGGTTTTGATTTTTATGCAATAGTGATAACCATAGTACTTTGCAAGTAATTTGATAGAAATACTCAAATGACATGAGCAAGTGATGAACTTGCCTGAACACTGCAAAGTTTTGCAGTTGGATGGTGGGGACTGACCCTTGTCCTCTGGTTCTGAAAAATAGCATCATTGTCCGATAAGGGCAATGGTTAAAGAAGCAATTATGCATGTTTCCAGTTTTAGGGTTTGTTCCCCCCCTTCTGATGTCGTTATTATGTCATGTAGGAAGTTATTACTAAGAATAATTTGGGGATACTTGATTTAAAGTAATATACAACCTTGAAATGTTGTCAAGGTGTTTTTAAAGTCCAAAAGAATTTATGGACTTATTTTCATTATTGAAAATAATATGTGTGATTTAAATTATTATTTAAATCATTAAATTAAGACTTATTCATTATTGTCTTTAAAAATTCTCTTTGATATTTTATTTGGATAGAGAATTTTATGCTGATTGATTTTAATATTTTTAATTATTTTTTTAGAGCTCTTATCAATTTTCTATTTAATTTCAAAGTTTCTTGTTTTAAATGAAATTGTGAAATGTCTATATTGCCCCTGGGCCCACCTGTCGGGGTGGCCCGGTGGGTTGGGCTAAACCAGCTCGGGTCCAACCGACCCGAGCGGTCGCTTGCTCACTCCCTCTCCCCGCGCCGCTCGACCTAACCCTAATCCCCTTCTCCTCTCTGGCGATTCCTCGTCGCCGCCCCCTTCTCGGAATTTCTCCGGCCAACTCAGGCCGCCGCCGCCGGCGAGATCAGGTGGATCTGATCCGCCTTTCGACGGCAGAAACGGTGGTCCGCGTCGATCTGGAATTCATCCACGCCACCATGCGGCCCCAACTCGTCTGCAACCCTGGCCGCAAGGATTCATGGCGATGCGCCGCCTGCCGACGCCCCTGATGCTGCGGTGTTGCTGTGCATGGCCGTGGTGTTGTGGTGCTGCCATGGCCTGGCTTGGCCTGGCGCCGCCGCGCTCCGGTATGTGCCGCCGTGGCCGCCATGGCTGCGCTGTTCTCCTCGACTCCCCGGTTAAGTGCGCCTCCTTTCCTGCTCCCCTCCTGTGCCTGACCTTCTTCCTCCTCTAGTCCTGCTGCTGTGTTGTGCTTGCCTGCGCAAGAGCTGTGGTATTCTTCTGCTGCGCCATATTTGCCTGCTCTTGCTGTGCTATGCTGCTGCGCTATGCGTGTGCTACTGCTGTGTTGCTTATGCTGATGTGCTGCTTGTGCTGCTGCGCAAGATTGCTAAGCTATGTGCCTGTGTAAGCTTGCTTTACTTGCAAGATTTCTTCCTCGTGCCTCAGTTCTTATTTCTATGCTTGCCTGACATCAAATGTGTTCATATATACTGCTCTGGTTTGATTGCAGTGTGCAATTCTTGCTAATTTGCAAGAACCAGTGCACCTGGGTGCTCTTCAGTGTGCTATAGTTCATGGACATGCTCCCTTGAGCATGCTTGTGGTCTAGACAACACCCTCCCTTGATGATGTGTTACTGCATTCAATTATATGTCATATATTTGATTGTCTGCTATGCCATTGTTCCTGTTCTGAGACCATTTAATTTATATGGTTAAGGTGTTGATGCTAGGCTTGGTTCTAGCATGCTTGGTCAAGTCCTGATGATCTTATGATCATCAGTTGCTTGGTGAATGGCTGCTGTTTCATTCTTGTGCCTAGCTGATGCTCTCCTGATGTCAGTGTAACACACTGGCTTGTGTTTGTATTCCTTGGTGTTTGCTCAATCCCCTGCTACTGTCTGCAATGATCCATTGGATCATCTGCATGGCCTGGTGCATAGCTTACTTCTCTGTTTCATTTATCCGTGTAGCTTTGATTCATTAAGTAGATAAATGATGTGAACTGCTCTGCAGTGATGATCATATGAGTGGATTTGGTAAAGCTAGAGGGATGCCAATCATTTATTGGGAACCCTAGCTTCATTTGAACCCCTCTGGGTAATGATATAAGTGCTGGGAATGTTGGCTGTGGTTTGAGGTAGCCTTGACAACCACTTGGTGCTGTCATGGTAGCTCCCACTTCTCAGGAACTGGCTGTGGTGGATGGTTGCTTTCTGGCCTTACCATTTCTGGTTGCCAGATGCTTTTGATGTTGAGAATCTAGATAGACACATGATAGTCTATCATGTCTGATGGCTTAGCTAGCTCTGGTTGTCAAGTGAGCCTGGTATCTGGCCAGGGTTTTGAATCCATGTTGGATTTCTCTGGGTTGTGTCCATGTGTAGACACAACCAATGTTCCCTGGATGATCTCTACTTGGCTGTTCTCTATGTTTGCTTGAACCAAATGACTAGTTAGCCATAGGATGACAGAAACATAGGGTATCTACCCTTTTGCTTATGTGTGATTGGTGCATATGCTTATTTATGAACAAAACCATCTGGTTTGTTCATGATGATTGGTATACCTCACTCCAGCTCCTAGAAATATTGTTGGTGTAGAGGGTTTGCTTCGTGCTGGTCTTTTGCTTGCCCTGCTCCTCCTAGCAAGCTTGTGGTCTTGGTTTAATTTCTGGTGATTGTGGAGTGGATGAAACAGCTTTAGTCGTTCATCTGTTCTTGGTGTTCTTGAGCTATACTTGCTGTTCTTGGTGACTTACCACTGCTGCCTGTCGATGGCTGAAACAAGTGACTAGGGTTTTGGCTATGAAAAGCCTTTATATGGCCAGCCATTGCATCCGTGGTCGACAGCTCCACCTTTCCCTTTGGGTGACTCACTGTGTGTGTGCTGCATGCACACAGCCCTGTGAGCAGGCTGTGTGTGTGTGTAGACAGGTGCTGTGCACTTGGGCCTGGAGCTTGACTGTGGCATGGATCAGCTCGGCCACCTTGGTCCTATCTGCCTATTTCATAATTTCATTTGATTTCTAACCTACCAAGTGGCTATGCCACTTGGCATAACTTTTATTTGTTGTGATTATGTGCAGGAATCAACAATTGAGCAAGATGCAGATCCAAGATCAAGTGAAGATGATCTTGTAGTATTTAGGATATTTAGATAACTTGTAATTTTCCTTTTATTTCTTCTATTTCTTTAATTCTTGTAATGTGTTGTAATTCAATAATTCAATTCTGAATATTGTAAAGACAATGTATTATGTGTGTGATTATCAATAAAGCTCAAAGTTTTCTCTAATGAGCTTTACTTTATTTTAATTGTTCATATTGTTTATTATTTATAATTTACTTAATGAATTTCCTCACAATTGAATTTATGAGATATTTATTTGATGTTTGAATTTGAAATCCAAATTCAACTTAGGTTTGAATTCAATCATGCAACTTAAGTTGTGATGCAAACTCTCCCCTCTCTTCTCAAAACCCTAGTTTAGTTAGATAAGAGAAAGTTTGTCGCACTCTCGAAACCCTAACCCTGTAAGGTGTCGAGAGAGAAACCTGTCCCCCTTCAATGCAGTTTTGTTTTAAAAGCACGAAATTTCCCCGTAAATTACAATGCAATGCACATCCCTTTCTAAAATCTACCCCTCGATCGTCTCTAAACCTGGGACATTACAGACCGAGGGAGTTCAAAAAAACTTTACTACTCCATGCTAGTATCGGCCACTTTTCGAAAAGTAATTCAAATTTCAACTGAAGGCGTGCTATTTTATGGTCCTGAAAATTGCCAAAAAAAAATACAACCAAAAAATGCAACAGATCCATGTTAAGGGGGTACACCCTACGCGAGTATACATTAAGAAACTTCGAAACTTCAGCGACCTTGTAAGAATGCCCATGACAGGGCAGTTTTGCAAATTAGGAAGAGACGAAATATGAATTCAACCAAAGAAATCTAAACGAATCCTTAGACAATAGCATAGTTAACACGTTCAGAAAAAAAAATGATGACTCCAAAAGAACAACATTAGCAAGAAATACTCCATTTTAGTTTGAACTTGCAGTCACATACATATACTAGTAGTACTGCCAAAATACTATAATACTCCGAGCTGCATTCTAGCACTCCAACTAGCTAGCTAATAGTTCTGGAGTAGTAGTACTACTATACAAGTCCAAAATACATCCGAACGAACCGTACTTCGAACTAAACTACTCCCTCCGATCTTCGAGTAACTACATTGCAGTATGACTAAATGAAGATTATTGTATAACCTTCTTGTTGATGCAAACGCAGATAGGCAACACACGCTGCCCTCCATTCTGCTTCGCGTAACGGGGCGGCACCGCCAGGAAAGAAGTGAGCTGCTGCAACATGATCGAGCTAGGCGTCGGGGACCTCGTCGGCTCGATTACCGCCATCAAGGTGTCCGTCGAGAGGTCACTGGTCCCAGCCGGCGACGGCGACGGTGGACCAATCACCAGCAGCTGCGCCTTGTACATCGGAAACAAGCACGCGGCCGACCTGATGCACACACAGGACACAATGGTGGTCGGGCCGAGCGCGCCAACGGTGATGGCGAACACGCTACCCTCTTCTTCCCCACTGCCGATGAACAGGTGTCCCCGCGGTTGTACCGGAACACGAACTATGCACCAGGCGGGTATGCCATACTCGGAACGTAAACACTGGGATGGAGTGGGATGCTTGGAGGTGTACCAGGAGCTCCCGCCGGGCCGGTGAAGCTGCAGCCGATATTGATGGCCTCTGTGCAGCCGCACAGACCATGCGGGCACGCGATATAGTGCTTGTAGGACTTCGTGGAGGCGACCAAGCTCTGGCGGCCGACGCACTTGACCATTGCCCCAGATCGATTCGACGGCGGCAATCTTGCCCCAGATCGATTCGACGGCGGCAACCTCGCCGGCTGCTCGCACTTCTTGCACGGGTTCGGCGCAAGCTCGCCGACGCAGCGCCGACAGCCCATATGACCGCCCTTGCACTGCACGGAACAACGTACGTGGCATCAGTTTTCATTAAAATTTCTCACAGGTGAACCTAAGAATGAAATCGGAAGGGAGCGACCTTGGATATGGGGGGTTTGAAGGGCAGCAGGTAGAGGGGGCACAAGAAGAGGGCCTCCTCCATCTTCAGAGAAGAGTGATCGGGAAAACGAGAACGGGATGGGTTCTTTTTTTATACATGCCTTGGAGTGGAGTATGGATACTACTACTTATAGGAAGAACTTCCTTGCTAAGAATCGGCGTCGGCCGTACGCAACCATAGATGCACCCGCGGCTCTGCAGTTTGTCAAAATAAAAGGACAGAGCTGCAGTGACTTGAAGTCTCCAAATCTCATTGTGACTTGGTGCCACCATCTACCAACCATTTGAGATCCAACGTTCCAAACTATCTCTTATTTCGAACCTAAAAACAAAAATTATTCCGAAAATTATGAAAAAAATCCAGTAAAATGTAGATGCCTTGTTCTAAAATCTGTGAATATTTCTTCCCACTCGGACGACTAGCTTGTGATTAAAGATCTTTTTACGTATACGAGCACTAGTTTAAACTAAATACTCCCTCTGATTCATATTAATTGACTTCAATATGGATGTATCTAGAACTAAAATGTGTCTAGTACATCCATATTAGAGTCAACTAATATGAACCGGAGGGAGTATATATTTGCTCACAAACCTTTATTCAAATCGAATGAAACTTCACCAAAATATAAATCGAAATATGCACGATTAACTGGAAGTTCTTGAAATATTTCTGAGCAATTATAATAATTATTTAGTTTAAATTCTAAGTCAATCGCATACATTGGATCTGAGATGGATGGTGGATGGTGGCACCAAGTCACTGTGAGACTTGGAAGTATCAAGTCAGTGAAGCTCTATCCCAAAATAAAAGCTTCGTGAAGGGGGCAGTTTGGTTAAAAAAAGAAGACAATGCCAAGCAGTTGTCAAACAGTACCCATATAGTCAAATGTACACCCTCTGATTCAAATGAATTGACTCAACTTTGTCTAGATATATATGGATGTATCATGTCACTGAAGCTCTATCCCAAAATAAAAGCTTCATGAAGGGGGAAGTTTGGTTCAAAAAAATACGAGTGCTAAGCAATTGTCAAATAGTACCATAACGTCAAATGTACTCCCTCCGATTCAAACGAAATGACTCAACTTTGTATTTTGCATGTTAAAGGTTTTTCGTAAAACTTGGCCAATCTTAACATAGTTTGCATTTCTAAAAAAAGATATAAGCCCTAAGGCTCCTTTGATTCATAGGATGGGAAAACCATAGAAATATGAAAAACATAGGATTGAGATTTAATGGATAGTTGAATCATATAGGAAGATGAGTTGTGTTTGATTGTGCCAAAGGAAATATTCCATGAGGTATGACCTAATGTTTTATTCTTATATGATTTGCACTGCAAGATTCCTGTAGGATATGTTCCTATGAATCAAACAACTAGTGTGGGGAAAATTCACATGTGATCTAAATCCTACATAATTCCTATACAAATCCTATATATGAATTTTAGTTGTTAGGTCACTTAAAATGACTTCACTTGAAGATTTACATTTTTGTTTTTTCTGAATTAGTAGTGATGCCTAACCATATATATACCTAAACCAAGAGAATCAGCATAAACTTATGTATATTAATAGTAAGCGCATATATGAATGTTTTTTATCTACAAACACAGGGTCATATATATGTACATAGAAACATGCATATATGCTAGTTTTTGTACCTTGGTGTGTTCCTCTTTTGGGCTATCTTTTTTGTTCACCGGTTCATAACCAACGCCCTAGATTAATTTGGCACTTAGAAAATAACATTTTGTTTTTGGCGCACTAACACAAATAGTAGTAGCACGGTCAACACTGTAGAGAAGTACAAAATAAATGTGTGTGGGAAAAATTGACTTAAAGTGACCATTACAATGAGAAAAAGGGTAGAACCAAGCATTGCACAGGGAAAAAGCAGTGTAGTGCCCCAGAAGAAGAAAAACAAGTTGGGCTATACTCCCTCCATCCTGAAATAATGGGTGTAGAGTTAAAATTTGTCCATAAAAGAGTGTACTTCTCGTTTTGCAATGCACTTCAAAATTTGTCAACAAAAGAGTGGTACTCCTAGTAAAAAATATTTCTTTCTCATTACGAGGGATATAGTTTCTTCACGACTAGTACGTACTACCTCCATCACAAAGCTTAAGGGTTCCTTTGATTCAAAGGATTTGCATAGGAATTGTGTAGGATTTGGTTCCTATGGGAAAATTTCCTATACATGTTGTTTGATTCATAGGAACATATCCTATAGGAAAAAATCCTATAGGAATCTTGTAGTGTAATTCCTATAGGAAAAAAGCATTAGCTCATGCCTCATGGAAAAATTCCTTTGCTACAATCAAACAAACTTCATCTTCCTATAGGATTCAATTAGACATGCCATTCCAATCCTAAACCTTTCCTATTCCTATGCTTTTCCTACCCTTTAAATCAAAGGAGCCCTAAGTCTTTTTTAAGAGTCAAAGCAAGTAAAGGTTGACGAAAATTTAGAACAATCTATCAACTAATATAATATTTTGTAGATACCATACCAAAAAAAATTCATTGTCTATGTATTGATATTAAATTTGTATTTTGCATGATAATGATTTTTGGTAAAATCTTAGTTTACCTTGACATAGTTTGAGCTTCTAAAAATAATATAAGCCTTACGCTTTGGGATGGAGGTAGTAGTATTTAGCATAATATGATTTTCTTATTTACTACATGCATTTAGCTCATTGGAGGTGGAAAAGTTGAAGAGGAAAGTGATGGTCGACGACAGTTTCCCAATGTAATAATAAAATCCTTAATATGCCTTGAAAACCCACACGTACGCTCTTTCTAGGACAGAGAGCGGTATGAGGTAATGCACCCACGCGCTGTCATCTGCCCGTTCGTGCTATGTCTCCCAAATCTTGAAATATCGTCAGTTATCCATTTCATGTCCACACTTCTCCCTCTCTCCACGGACTAGGAAAAAATCCTCTCTTCGCTTCCCCTTCCCATTCCACCGATGGAGAGCCCAACCGACGCCGTCAACGCAGCGAAAGTGAAAGCCGCGTGGCTGGCCTTAGCCGCAGAGGAGGCGTCCAAAGCCGCGACCGCAACACGCATGGCCGCAACGGCGGCGATCATCGCCGCAGCGGATGCCAAAGACGAAGCGGAGGCCATTGCCGAAGGTCGGGCCATCGGTCGCTCATCGGCATCTGATGTTGTTTGTAGATGGGTCCACTCTTGATGCGGCCTAAGGCCACGTGGGTTGCCCGATCTCACGAATTGACCGAGGGAAAGGCGGGGGAGAGGAAGAACACGAAGAACACGGCGATGAACACGATGAACACACGCCAACACACACCAACCCGATACAATTCGGTTTACTCCCGATAGCCCGAACCACTATCCCGATAGAATCTCTCAAGAGAGAGACATGCGGTAGAATCCCCGAGAGGAAGATCGGTATACGATCGGTAGAATCACACAAGTGAGAGACCGGTGGTTGAATCACGAGTGTGAGAGACTAATCATATAAGGAGTGCCTTGTACAATAGATTTGGGTAAATCTAAGGAGGGGTTTCCCTAATCCCAAAGGGATGGTGGAGGCATGAGCCTAATTCTCTCAAGTTCATTCCTTACCTAATGAAGGGGGAGGTGGGAGCCTATATATAGGGAGCCACTAAGGAGGGGTAGTTTAGGCATACAAAGAGCATAGTGGGATGGTTTATATTATGAGCTTCATAGTGGGGACGGCGGTGTCGGCGTAGGCATGGCGACGAGTGCCGTCTTTCTCCGGCGTCGAGCGAGGGTGGCGGTGTCGGCCACTCCGTGGCGGTAGTGCCGGCCTTCCTAGACGCGTCTCCTTCTTCCGTCTCCTCTTCCATGCTTCCGTGACGTCGGACTTGAGCGTAGTTCTTGATGATGACCATGATGCGGATAAGACCGAAGGTCGGGCTGCATCATCTCCCCCACTTGAAAAAGAGTCGCCCTCGACGATGAGTCTTCATGAATGTGTAGAGGAGGTAGATGACACCAACGCTTGAATGTCCCTTCACTTGTCAAGAGCCCTATCAATAGCACCCGAAAAGCAAAGGAGCAATCAAAGCGTAGCCAAAGTTCAATGGATTTAGCAAGAGAGCTCAAGTAGAAGGAGGTCACCTTAGCAAGATGCCGGTGTGCTCTCATCGAGAGATCTTGTGTAGTAGATGTGTGGGGTTGAACCCAGTCATTAACGCTCATCCACAAGTCGCGTGTACCTTCACACAACAAAGACCGAGCAAAGTATATGTGTGCGTGATAGAGGAGCATATCATCAACGACATGTCCATTCATGTTCACAACACCGTTAGCACGAGCACAAATATATCAAGAATAATGCATATGCAAGGTCAATGTGTAAGAACTCCGTATGGACATCTTCCAAATGCGGAAACACAAAATCTCCAAATTGTGAGACGACTATGATGTCCATCTCATGGAGAAACTCATGTGCATTATTGCACTCAAGGCATCGGAAAGAGAAATTGTTCAACATCCTTGAAGCAATAAGAGGAGAATTTGGCAAAAACACATAAGGGAGAGTGTCCAAAGTATCATCAACATGTGTCCACACAAACCATCGGAAAGAGAAATTGGTCCTCATATTTGTGGCAACACCAACGATAAGAATCATATCATCATGCTTGCAAAAGAACCATAAGAAAGAGAAATTGTTCGGCATGTTCAATGCAAAGCATGGGAAAGGTATTAGAGCCGGGTTCGATCTTGTACTTACTTGTATTATGCTCTCAAGAGCTCTCTTTGTCAACTCGTGCTCAATCGAGGTTGACATTGGCATTCTTGTACCTACACACACAATAGGCAAAGCAAAGAACGTGTGTGCATGGTATATGAACACATCATCCATCATGATGGTCCATTTCTTTTGCACATCACCATTAGCGTTAAGCAAAGCATTATAATAGATATGGTGAATATGCGGGGTAAACACATGAACATGCTCATCATGGATATAGGCAAATTCTCCAAAATTGGAGAGAGCTATGGGGGCAATCTCATTTACAAGCATGTTAACATTATGGCAAACCAAGCATTGGAAAGAGAAAGTATTCAACATTTTGGTTGCACTAATGGGAGAATATTGCAAGCATGTAGCACAAAACATGTTCAAGTTTGTATCATAGCATGGCATGGTCAAATTGTCACAAGCAACTATTTCCACATGATCAAAAATGGTGGTATCACAAGTATCACAAGGGAAAGTGAAAGAAGCATATGACATAGCAATAGGATCATCCAACTCATGCAAGCACTCACAAATCATCATGTCCACTAGTGGGATCATGGCATCATC
Source organism: Lolium rigidum (assembly GCF_022539505.1). Taxonomy (NCBI): domain Eukaryota; kingdom Viridiplantae; phylum Streptophyta; class Magnoliopsida; order Poales; family Poaceae; genus Lolium; species Lolium rigidum. The sequence continues at coordinate 11,168 of NW_025900549.1, read as the reverse complement.
AACACCCATATAGGTACCTTTGTAGTCCCGCTCATATGAGGTAGGTGTTGTGAAAGAGGTAGGCTTGATGTGGCCTCCGTGTTCATCTTCAAGCAACAAGCATGGTGTGATATCATCATCTTCATGCACCATGTACATCTTCTCCATGATCGGCGTCTCGTCATCCATGGGACCTAATAAGACATAAGGAAACACACTAGAGGTAGAGGGTAAGTTGTTAGAATACGAAATGGCCTCACATGACCTATCAACTACCACTCTCATCTCACTCGGTGTATCACTCATGCTCTTGAAGTGGAGGCACTCATCAAGCTCACATATAGTGGAGTCACTCATCTCACATATAGTGGAGTCGCTCATCTCACATATAGTGGAGTCCCTCATCTCCATGGCAATGGCGTCGTCGATGTCCGAGCAACCTAGCAAAGAGGGAGACAACACAAGCGGAGTAGAGGTTAAGTTGTTAGAAATCGAAACATCCTCACTCGGCTCATGGTGTGTATCACTCTTGCTCTCAAGGTGTTTGAAGTATGCGTTGCACTCGGCTTTATCTTGGGGTGTCATTTGGGCTTCTCGAGCATCTAGCTCGGCGAAGTATGCTCTCATCTCGGCTTGCTCTTGTGGGGTCATCATGTATATCTCACTAGGATAGGTGTATATGTATGGTGGAAGGAAAACTACACAAGTATCCCACCTTTCAAGAAAGTATCGGAAAAATGGTTCAAGTCAAGAGCAAAGTCGAAATGTATCGGGGTTACTCACACACACACTCAAAGCACACGCAAAAGGCTAAGAACTCTATATGTGGTGGGTAAGGGGTGGATAGCAAACGAAAAAGATCAACGGAAAAGTCTATTGTCAAATGTGGGTAAGATCCAAAGTCAAATGTCAAAAGTGGTGATCTATGTCAAGGAAACACGGAAACACACACAAGGAGAACAATGGGGTTAGCGCGACCAAGGAAGTGAGCAAGTGACAAAGATGGTCCTAACGAAGACTATATGCTCGGTGTCACGCCAACACAAGAGAGACCGTAGCTTGGTTGCACAAGAAAGAAGCAACAAGATTTGCACAAATGCCACTCTTCTCTTTTCTCTCTTAGTGCTCACAAGCTTTGCACTTCTCGGTATCGGTGGACACACACTCTTTTCTATTTCTTTTTTTTTCTTTTTTTTTTCACTTTTTTTTCTATGCTTAGAAGCTTTATTTTTCTCTATGTATATGTCACACTTTTCTTCTTTTGTGTATCTTTCTCACCGAGCTTGCTTCGGAGCTTCGCTCAACACAACGCACACACACAAACCCTCTCACGGTCGTGACAATTGTGCAATGCTTCGCAACACTCGGAAAGCCACTCTCAATGGGATAGGCACACAAAGAAAGAAATGGGGCTACAAGGGGTAAGGGGCAAGTTATACCTAGATGAAAAGGTTAGGCGGTGTCAAGCACACGAACTTGCGATGACGAAGGGGTGTCGATGATGATGGCGAAGTTGCGCCGGAATCCGGGGTGCCAATGGTGTCGTCGCGGTGTTGATGTAGGCGCGGAAGCGGAATAGACAGCCGATGCACTCCAAATCGGAAACCGAGCAAATTAAGTCAATGCCCGAAAAGTTGGGTCAAAACGAGCGGTCGAAAGTTGGGCTCCAAAAATCGTCAAAAATTAGAGATGGGCTATGTGGAGTATTTGGGGGATGCTGTTAAAATTTGGAGTCAAACGGGCTCCGGAAAGTTGTCAAAATTTGGGGCAAAAAGTGGAGTCAAAATTGGATGAAAATTGGGTCAAAACTGGGAAATCCGGTCATGGGGCCGGTTTGACCGGGTCTGGGGCCGGACCATCCGGTTGCCGGCCGGTTGGCGCCCGGTCCGAGCTGAGTTTTGCGAGAAATCCGGCGTGGCGTCCGGTTTGGCTCCGGTTTCAACCGGGTTGCCCGGTGTGCTGTCCGGTCGACCGGGCGTGCGGGCCTGCTGGTGGTTGCTGCTGGAGTGGAGCAGGCAGCCGGCGAAGGTTGGTGAGCGGAGGCGCAGCAAGTGGAGAGCCTGATGCTGCTGCGTGCGTGAGGCGATGGTGAGCTGCAGCAAGATGGTGGTGGCGCGCAGAGAGCAGCGTGTGGAGTGGGCCAGCGGGAGGATGTGCTAGGGAGGAACGGCCGCAGGCCAGGGGAGCTTGGCGCGCGAGCTGAGGACGAGCGGGAGTGGAGCACGCGGCTTGGGCGGCGCGTGGAGCTGGGCGGCAGCGCACCTTGCGGCGCTGGTGAGGCTTGGCCGGGAGCCTGCGGACGCGAGGCCTGGAGGCGAGCTGGTGGTGGGGTGCGCGCGTAGGAGAAGGGCGGCCGGCGTGGTGGAGCTGCGGGACGGTGGCCCAAGCAGTGGTCTGCACTGGTGGTTGGTGGAGTAGCGGTAGGAGCGGCGCTGCGGGCCTGAGAGGCTGACCGAGCAGCGGGGCGGCGGCGTTGTGGGCCTGGCCGAGGGCGCGCGTGAGCCCAGGGGCGGGGCGTTGGCTGAGCGAGGCGTGCGCGGCCGGCGAGCTTGGTGCGAGCGAGGTGGAGCTGCTGGCGGCGGTCGGGCCAGGCAGGCGGGCGCGGTGTGCTGCGACTGCGTTGACCCGCTCGGGATGGCACTGGACGATGAACAGCTTGAAGAACAGCTCGTGTTCTTGACCAAAACTGCACGGAAATTGCTCAAATTCGAGCCAAACTTGATGGAATCGAAGGGGAAAAGATGTGGGAAACGTAGATCAACACAAACAACATCAGATCTGTGGATCAAAACCACAAAAAACTCAACAAATCCGGGGATCAAATTTCGAGCTATTTTTTGGGCAATTTTTTGGGAAAAATTTTGGGCGAAATTGGAGAGATTCGAGGGTCAAATTCGTGGCAACATGTGCTCTGATACCATATGATGCGGCCTAAGGCCACGTGGGTTGCCCGATCTCACGAATTGACCGAGGGAAAGGCGGGGGAGAGGAAGAACACGAAGAACACGGCGATGAACACGATGAACACACGCCAACACACACCAACCCGATACAATTCGGTTTACTCCCGATAGCCCGAACCACTATCCCGATAGAATCTCTCAAGAGAGAGACATGCGGTAGAATCCCGAGAGGAAGATCGGTATACGATCGGTAGAATCACACAAGTGAGAGACCGGTGGTTGAATCACGAGTGTGAGAGACTAATCATATAAGGAGTGCCTTGTACAATAGATTTGGGTAAATCTAAGGAGGGGGTTTCCCTAATCCCAAAGGGATGGTGGAGGCATGAGCCTAATTCTCTCAAGTTCATTCCTTACCTAATGAAGGGGAGGTGGGAGCCTATATATAGGGAGCCACTAAGGAGGGGTAGTTTAGGCATACAAAGAGCATAGTGGGATGGTTTATATTATGAGCTTCATAGTGGGGACGGCGGTGTCGGCGTAGGCATGGCGACAGTGCCGTCTTTCTCCGGCGTCGAGCAGGGTGGCAGTGTCGGCCACTCCGTGGCGGTAGTGCCGGCCTTCCTAGACGCGTCTCCTTCTTCCGTCTCCTCTTCCATGCTTCCGTGACGTCGGACTTGAGCGTAGTTCTTGATGATGACCATGATGCGGATAAGACCGAAGGTCGGGCTGCATCAACTCTCTTGGGAAGCATCCCCTAGATGACGAGGACGAGGTTGAACTCATCTTTGAACCGCCGCCGCCGACCTTCGACGAGAATATCGTCGACGAGGGGGAGGAAGTATGTTCTGATTCACCTCTCTCCCTTATTCAACATAGCCCTGTATCGATTTGCGCTATGGTCTCTCCCTCTTTTTTTGCGCTATAGCGTTTTCAATTAGCGTCAGAATCTTTTTAGATTCATATTCAGTAGTTGCAACTGCTACATATTTGCTTCACATCCGATTCACCTCTCTCCCTTATTCAACATAGCCCTATATCGATTTGCTCTATGGTCTCTCCCTCTCTTTTTTGCGCTATAGGGTTTTGAATTAGCGTCAGAATCTTTTTAGATTCATATTCATTATTAGTTGCAACTGCTACATATTTGCTTCTCCTATTTATTTGGCATGTATCAGGTTGCTACTGATGAGGTTGACAGTGATGTCGAGTCATAGGAAGGCCAGGGCCACTCTCAACAAGCTTAAGGCGGGAAGTTCGACAAGTATTGGAGTGAACCCTGGACTGGTGCCAGGAACAGCTGCCCCTTCTGCACAAAGAGCATAAAGGTTGACTTTCAAAGCGTCCTGCAGCATGCCGAAGCCGGTGGGTCCGGCTGTCTCAAAGTTGGGGAAACTGTTAACCGATGCGGCTTCATAGCCAACCACATGGCCTATGGGCTATTCCTAAGGAAGAAATTGAACCAAGCTATCGAGACCGGTTGTGTGCCTCCTCCCAAGCCCAAGCCACCAAAGATTAAAGGGATGGGCAGCAAGAAGCAGAAGAAGCGGGACCGGGAGGAGGCGACAGGAAGAAGATGGTAAATATACTCCGTAACTGTTGTGCATGTTTGTCTCTCCTACTGCTTCAAAAGCGGCATATTTTGTTGAACTCCGTTTATGTTTGCTGCTCAACAGCGTTTGTGGTGAACCTATTAGCTTAATTAGGGGTTGTTGAACTATGTCTGTGTTGAACCTTGCTTAATTAGGTTGTGTTGAACTCTGTTTGTGTTGGCGTGGGAAGGGGGCATGATGCTACCCTGAATTTGCGGGACCCCCAAAAAACTTGCAAATACGAGTGATGCATCCAAAAGGAACAAACTTTTACATGGTAGACCCCAGTCTGAAAGCAAGAAATGCGATCGGGTCCTTAACAGCCACCGCCCGGATTGATCGGGGATTTTGCCTGCCTACCTGATGTCTACGGGAGCTTCTATTCTTGTAGATAGTGTTGGGCCTCCAAGAGCAGAGGTTTGTAGAACAGCAGCAAGTTTCCCTTAAGTGGATCACCCAAGGTTTATGGAACTCAGGGAGGAAGAGGTCAAAGATATCCCTCTCATGCAACCTCGCAACCATAAAGCAAGAAGTCTCTTGTGTCCCCAACACACCTAATAGGTGCACTAGTTCGGTGAAGAGATAGTGAAATACAAGTGGTATGAATGAATATGAGCAGTAGTAACGGCACCAGAAAAGTTCTTGCTGGCGTGTAGTTGATGGTGGTAATATGGTAGCAGTAGTAACGCAGTAAAACAGTAAACAAGCAGCGATAGCAGTATTTAGGAACAAGGCCTAGGGATTAGACTTTCACTAGTGGACACTCTCAACATTGATCACATAACAGAATAGATAAATGCATAATCTACACTCTCTTGTTGGATGATGAACACATTGCGTAGGATTACACGAACCCTCAATGCCGGAGTTAACAAGCTCCACAATTCAATGTTCATATTTAAATAACCTTAGAGTGCATGAAAGATCAACGCGACTAAACCAAGTACTAACACAGCATGCACACTGTCACCTTCACACTATGTAGGAGGAATAGATCACATCAATACTATCATAGCAATAGTTAACTTCACAATCTACAAGAAATCATGATCATAGCATACGCCAAGTACTAACACGGATGCACACACTGTCACCATTACACCGTGCAGGAGGAATAAAACTACTTTAATAACATCACTAGAGTAGCACATAGATAAATTGTGATACAAAATACATTGCAATCATAAAGAGATATGAATAAGCACTTCACTATGTCATTCATAACAGTGAATAAGTATACTGTGAAATATAGCCTAAGAGACCCACACGGTGCACACACTGTCACCTTTACACGCGTGGGACAAGGAGTCTCCGGAGATCACATAAGTAAAATTCACTTGACTAGCATAACGACATCTAGATTACAAGCATCATCATATGAATCTCAATCATGTAAGGCAGCTCATGAGATTATTGTATTGAAGTACATAGGAGAGAGATGAACCACATAGCTACCGGTACAACCCCGAGCCTCGATGGAGAACTACTCCCTCCTCATGGGAGACAGCAGCGTTGATGAAGATGGCGGTGGTGTCGATGGAGGAGCCTTCCGGGGGCACTTCCCCGCTCCGGCGGCGTGCCGGAACAGAGACTCCTGTCCCCCAGATCTTGGCTTCGCGATGGCGGCGGCTCTGGAAGGTTTCTCGTACCGTGGCTTTTTCGTATCGAGGTTTTAGGTCTGGAACCTTTATATAGGCGAAGAGGCGGAGTCGGAGGGGCGACGAGGCGGTGACACCATAGGGCGGCGCGGCCAGGGCCTGGGCCGCGCCGGCCTATCACCTGGGGGCCCAGTGGCCCCCCTCTGGCGACTCTCGGGTGTTCTGTAAGCTTCGTGGAAAAATAGGATGCTGGGTCTTGATTTGGTCCGATTCCGAGAATATTTCCTTACTAGGATTTCTGGAACCAAAAACAGCAGAAAACAGGAACTGGCCTTTCGGCATCTCGTCAATAGGTTAGTTCCGGAAAACGCATAAATATGACATATAATGTGTACAAAACATGTAGATATCATCAATAATGTGGCATGGAACATAAGAAATTATCGATACGTCGGAGACGTATCACTACCGCATGTGACTTGTGCTCACTGAAGTTTGGGACTTCATGCATGGGCACCACACGTAAGTGATAGACCTGTTGGTGTAAAAACTCGGGTGATTATTATACTGCATTAGTACAAAGTTTCCTATGGATTCAAGGGTTGGAAAGCCAAGTTAACTCATTTTCATGACTAAGAAGGAGCCAGGCTTACTTTTTCATTTTCATGTTTTAACTTGTTTAAATCTTGGTCAAACAAAGGATTTGACCAGGATTCAAATGGGCATAAAAATTCAAAAAAGAAATAAAAAAAACAAATCACATAAGCTTCTTATGTCATCTAGTAAGCATTACAGTTGATCAACGAAGTCTAGACATATTCAAACCAGAAAAATCAAGTATATACCCCCTAACCCTAAACTCTGTCTTATGAAGTCAAGCATGAAGAAAAGTGGTTTTGGGTTTCAAACATTGGAAATTAAAAAAACTCCCACAACCTTCATTTTGGAGTGACTAAGAAGAATCCAGGCTTACCTTTTCATTTTCATGTTTTAAACTGGTTTAAATCTTGGTCAAACCTAGGATTTGACCAAGATTCAAATGGACATAACAAATTCAAAAAAATCAAAACCAAACACATAGTCTTTTCATGTCATATAGTAAGCATTCAAGTTGATAAACAAAGTCTAGACATATTTAAACAAGAAAAATCATGTATATACTTGGCCCCTAACCCTAAACTCTATCTTATGAAGTCAAGCATTAAGAGAAGTGGTTTTGGGTTTCAAACATGGAAATTTAAAAAACCTCCCAAAAGCTTCATTTTGGAGTGACTAAGAAGAATCCAGGCTTACTTTTTATTTTCATGTTTTAAACTGGTTTAAATCTTGGTCAAACCTAGGATTTGACCAAGATTCAAATGGGCATAACAAATTCAAAAAAAAACATAGTCTTTTGATGTCATATAATAAGCGTTCAAGTTGATAAACAAGGTCTAGACATATTCAAACCAGAAAAATCATGTATCTACCCCCTACCCCTAAACTTTGTCTTATGAAGTAAAGCACGAAGAGATGTCATTTTGGGTTTCGGACATGGAAAATTAAAAAACCCTCCCAAAAGCTTCATTTTGGAGTGAATAAGAAGGATCCATACTTACTTTTAATTTTCATTTTTAAACTTGTTTAAATATTGGTCAAACCTGCTAGGATTTGACCAAGATTCAAATGGACATAGAAATTTAAAAAAAAGAAATAAAAAATTAAACCGAAAACCACTTCTCTTCGTGCTTGACTTCATTAGACAGAGTTTAGGGTTTGGGGTATATCCATGATTTTTATTGTTTAAATATGTCTAGACTCCGTTGATCAACATGAATGCTTACTATAACTTAAGAAGCTTATGTGTTTTGGTTTTTCATTTTTTGAATTCTTTATTGAATTTTTATGCCCATTTGAATCTTGGTCAAATCCTAGGTTTGACCAAGAATTAAACAAGTCAGTAACATGAAAATGAAAAAGTATGCCTGGATCCTTCTTGTTCACTCCAAAAATGAAGGTTTTGGAAGGGTTTTTGAATTTTCCATGTTTGAAACCCAAAACCATTCCTCTTATATGCTTGACTTCATATGACAGAGTTTAGCCTTAGGGGGTAGATACATGATTTTTCTGGTTTGAATATGTCTAGACCTTGTTTATAAACTTGAATGCTTACTATAAACCAAAAATTCATGTATCTACCCCTAACCCTAATCTATGCACGAAGAGAAGTGGTTTTGGGTTTCAAACCTGGATATTTCAAAAACCCTCCCAAAAGCTTCATTTTGGAGTGAATAAGAAGGATCAAGGCTTAATTTTTCATTTTCATGTTTTAATCTTGTTTAAATCTTGGTCAAACCTAGGATTTGACCAAGATTCAAATGGGCATAATTTAAAAAAAATGAAAAATCAAGGCACATAGTCTTCTTATGTCATATAGTAAGCATTCAATTAAGTTGATAAACAAGCTCTAGACATATTCAAACCATAAAAATCATGTATCTACCCCTATATATCCCTAAACTCTGACTTATGAAGTCAAGCATGAAGAGAAGTGGTTTTTTGTTTCAATCATGGAAATTTCAAAAACGCTCCCAAGAGCTTCATTTTGGAGTGACTAATTAAGAAGCATACATGCTTAGCTTTTCATATTCATGTTTTAAACTTGTTCAAATCTTGGTCAACAAACCTAGGATTTGACGAAGAATCAAATGGGTATAAAAAATTAAAACCAAGGTCTGCTCATGTCATATAGTGAGCATTCAATTAAATTGATAAACAAGGTCTAGACATATTCAAACTAGCAGGAAAATCATGTATCTATATACCCCCTAACCCTAAACTATGTCTTATGAAGTCAAGCATGCATGAAGAGAAGTTGTTTTTGGTTTTCAAGAGCATGGAAATTTCAAAACCCCTCCCAAGAGCTACATATTGGAGTGACTAAGAAGGATAGATTCTTAATTTTTCATATTCATGTTTTAAACTTGATTAAATCATGGTCAAACCTAGGATTTGACCAAGATTCAAATGGGCATAAAAATTCAAAAAAATGAAAAACCAATGCACATAGTCATCTTATGTCATCTAGTAAGCATTCAATTAAGTTGATAACAAGGTCTAGACATATTCAAACGAGAAAAATCATGTACCAAGCTACCCCTAACCCTGTCGTGGTATCGTCACGGCATATGCCATAGGGTGGCTAATCGAAGGTGGTTCCTGAGAGATCTCACGGCGGTATCCGGAAGCGGGTATGGGCACGAGCGACACGGCGACGTACCCAGGTTCGAGGCCCTCCGATGGAGGTAAAACCTCTACTCCTGCTAGAGTGTATATGATATCACACAGTACAATGGTGCTCCTAGAGCTGTGTCCGGCTTGTTCCTGAGAGGCTAAGGGAGACAAAGGTCTCTCTCTCAGGGCAGCGCTAAGGGGGGAATGAAGTGAGAATGATCGATCCCCCACACGGGAGGGGGCAGTGCGGCTTATATAGGCACCGGCACTTTACATATAAGACCCTATAGTTTACTGGCCGGCTTGGCCGGCTCCGGCTTCCGCTCCTTCCCGAGGCAGTGACGTCAGGAGCCGTGGAGGCGTAGTGGCCTGTCCCATCCGGCTGCCCAGGTCAGCGGTATGGAGAGGAGGTGTCTCTGTCGCCGTCAGCCACTGTAGCCAGTACGGATCGTCGTTAGCCATGATGGCCTGTCCGGCGCGTGGCACTGTTGCTCCACAGTGCCCCGCGCTTTACGGAAGATGAAGTCAGCGTGGACTTTGGGAACCCGGATCACCAGCCCGGTTCCTTCCAGGTGCAAGACTCGCCAGCCTCGAGTCGGTCCGAGGTACTGGACCCCCAGTCGGATATGGCTTGTAGAAGCCGGCCCAGCTACAGCATTGGCGGCCGTAGCCAGGCCGACTAGGATCTAGAGCCAGCCGGCTTCCGGACCAGCCGGCCACGGCGCCGGCCGGCTGCTCCTCAGCCGGCCTTTGCCGCGAGCCGGCCAGCGGCCAGCCGGCTGCTCCGCGTCCATTTCCCTACCCGGGGTCTTCTCCCCGACATTAGCCCCTGAAGCTGGCAAGGTCCTGCGTTTAGAAGGACCTAGGCAGGTTTTCCTGGCTTCTTGAATATACTTGGCGGCACTTGGAGGGGCCGACTGAGAATTTCCCTTCAGCCGGCTGCGCCCTCATCCGGCTCGTTCTCGCCGGCTGCTTCTAGCCGGCTGCCATTTATACTTGTGCAGCTTTTGCTTTCTCGCAAGTTTTGACGGCGTCTCCGCCTTGCTGATGACTTTTGGTTCGAGTTGGACTTCTTGTCCGGTTCCGGCTTGCGGCGCGCCGGAGTCTCCGCCGCCTCGGGTCCTGCACCCGACTTGACCGGTCTGACGCCTGGGCCCTGCCGCCGGTTCGTCTGGTCACATCAATGTCCCCGCCGGATCCGCTGCGGTCGTGGGGGAAGTGGTGTGGCAGTTTCTGGTAACGGTAGCGGTCGTGGGAGGAGTTAGGGCGCAGTAAATCCGGAGGCGTGGCCCACGTTGGCCACTTGGAGGCCAACCGCCCACGGCTGAGGGCTTTAAATGCCGCGGGGGAGGCATCGAGGCGGCACTTGCCCCCTTCTTCCTCCGTGCGCTCCCGTTTCGCTCCTTCTCGCGCTCGAGCTCCTCACTGCCCCGCGCCGTTCTTCTTCCGTTCTCCTGGCGAGCCTCGGCGAGCGGTTGCCCCGACGAGCCTCCACCGAGCTGCCGCCGCGACTCCGCCAAACCGGCGCCACGGGGCCGCGCGCATCGACGGCGCGCCCTTCACCACCGCGCTCCCCTCCGGCGAGGAGCGGCTCTTCTTCGCCCTTCCACCTCTCCTGGACCTCTTCCTCTTCTTCGTCCTCGATGGCTGATACGTCCAAAACGTATCTACTTTCCCGAACACTTTAGCTATTGTTTTGCCTCTAATTTGTGTATTTTGGATGCAACTAACACGGACTAACGCTGTTTTCAGCAGAACTGTTCTGGTGTCTCGTTTTTGTGCAGAAATCCAACTTTCAGGAAAAACCTCGGGATTTTGACGAAAGGGCCTATTTTCCCGGAATAATGACGGAGCCGGAAGGACAATTGAAGTGGAGGCCGAGG
>NW_025900548.1:0-10788 GCF_022539505.1 Lolium rigidum | reverse complement strand
TTGCACATTGCTCGGAAGAACGGATGGGCTGTGGGGAGAAAGGTGCGGCGGGGGCGCGGAAGGGTCATGGTGCTTGCGCACCCGCTGCGCACACATCGCCGCGCAGCCCCCTACCGGTTGGGAGCATCGCGGGGGCTTGGTCGCCAGGGCGATTTCCCATCCGTTCATGAATGTAAGGCTCCGATGTTGTCCCCGGGAGAGGCAAAGGGGCTGGGAGAGGGCGCCGGCACCGTGCAATATGATGCTGGATCTCTTCGGCTGGTCCACCGCAGACCACCGGCAGGTTGGCCACGCCCTCCCACCATCTTCTTCTTGCCGGAACACTCCTCCCAGCGGCACAGGCAGTCGCTTGGCGGCCTCCCCCCACGGATGTCGGCACCCTAGGTCTGGCTCCCACCTACGCGTTGCCAACACCTGAACTAGGTTGTTCCGTCTCCAGGACAGACCTGGTAGAAACACTCTTTTGTGGCACCAAATGACACGTAAACATCTCAAAAACACAAGTAAACGTTCTGCAAACCAGCAAAATGGCAGGGCCATCATTTACTCAGCACCATGGGGAGAGCAAATAGTTCCTTGGCTGAAAGTTGAGGCACACCCAAGAAATAGATTCACATGAATACTTGGACAATGAGCCCTGAATTGCATATGTTGATCTTCCGGGACTCAGAGAGGACCCAGAGGGCCAGAGCTACACTCCCAGCTCATCATCCATTTCCAGTTTTATTCAGGACCTTACGATAACATAAAAGCAAGGCATGTTCACTCAATATTTTCAGTACAAATGCATAATAATGTGCTAATAAGTGCTAGGAAAGCAAAGCTGATAACATAGGCAAGTAAACAAGAAATGAGATACTCTGTACAAGGAACTCTCAAAATTGCACACGTCCAGAATAACAAAAACAGAAAATAGCTTCGCAAATTCCGTCAACAGGAGACAGCATCAAACTGGAATAACTGGTGCTAAGCATCTCAACAGACTCATGTTAACAGAGGCAGAGCAAATTTGGTCCTTCAAAAACCAATGGAGGTACTGTAAAAGGTCTGAGCTAATGTATAACTTCAACATGTCGAAACAAAAAAATAAGGCAAGGCATCTCAACAAAGTACTGTTAACAGAGAGATACTCCTGCTTGCTAGAGTGACCTGAGCTTAGCTTTGAGCTCCAAACTCTTCCTTGCTCATGAATATCGCGACCGGCTCACCAGGGGAAGGTGGATTCTTGTCCAGCACCAGAGCATGCCTTCCAGCCTTTGCACGAGCAGCTCCATCAAACGCCGACAAGACCTCAACATGCTCGAGCCCCAGCTGCCTCCTGATCAGCTCCAAGTTCTCCTCGAGCACATTTATCTCACCAAAAGGAAGCTTCAGATTTAGAGCCTGGGGACCGACGTTCCTTGCTTCGTCTTTCTTGAACCTGATGAAAGGCATGCAGAGCTTCTGGACTTGCTTGAAGTTTGTCTCGCGGTCGATGAAGCAGTTCTTCAGTGCTTCGTTAATCTCCTCGTCAGGGGCAAAGGAGCGTGCTTGGCTATCAAAATTTGATTGGAGCACCCTCAAGCATTGCTCTTTCCATCCATCATAGTGCTCGTTGACGTAGATCAGGCCAACAGTGAGCTTGCTTTCTGCTGTAGGAGGTGCAGCTCCCTTCTTGGGCTTCTTGGAACCAGACTCTTGCTTCTGAAGAAGCTTCCTCATCAAAACAATGGAGTCCTGCAAATATTTGTTTGCACTTCTTAGAGTAGGATCCGGGGTGCCTGCAACAGGCCAGCCAGCTTTTATTGCGAAGCCTTCCTTCTTCAGGATCTTTTGCCACACATGCTCAGCATAGTGTGGACAGATCGGGGTGATAAGCCTGGTCTGGACTTCCATAAACCGGCCCAACAACTCACGGTTCATGCCCGCAGATCCACAAGAAAGCCTGTACTCGTCTCTGGCCAGCTGTAGGTCATAGAACCCAGACTTCAGGGCATCTCTGAACATGAAGTTGTTGTAGCTCTTCTCGGTTTCTTTTACAGCAATGTTGATCTCATTGGCAAACACATTGTCGGCATAAGTAGAGGGAGAACCGCCTCTCAGAGAAGATTCAGCAGCTATAACTTCTTCCATCCATGCAATTTCCTTTGTGAGCCTCAAAATAGCAGCATTTGCAGTTTCAAAAACAAAGTTTGCATCGTCCATACCATCACCAGCATCAGCAAGTGCAAACCTTGTAGCATCCGACGAGAATTCTTCAATGGCCTCCCGAAGAGTACGGAAGTTCCCCGTGGACTTGGACATCTTCTCAGAGTTCAGCATAAGATGCCCATTGCAACGAAAACCACGAGGCCAGTGATGCTCTGGAACAAGTGCTGTATGGTTGTAAATGCTGAATGTCAGATGGTTCTGGATAAGGTCCTTACCAGATACCCGGATATCAAAGGGGTACCAATATTCAAATTCTTGCTTCATTCTGCTCAAGAGGGCAGGAGAGATGTCGCTCTTGGGCGCTGGACCATCACAGAACACATATTCCCATACTTCATCTGTCATTTCTTCTGGCTTGATAGATGATATTTCTTGTCCATACATGTTACCATTTTGTAGATGATGTGCGATGGTGTAATAAGCCATGTACAGGGTTGAATCGGAAAGAGATTCCACCAGGAACTGTTCATCCCATGGAATGCGAGTACCAAGGCCAAAAGAACGTGAGCATGCCCACTGGTTCAGCCAGCCCAACGTGTGTTCAAATCCGTTACGGGTTTCAGCTGAGAATGTATTCATATTTTCCAAACACTTGACTGCCTTCTGCTTCCATTCAGTTTCGCCATAAGTTATGTACCACTGATCTGTAAGAGCTACGACACACTCGTCACCGGATCTCGACATGACTTTCTTCTCAGGCTCACTATACAACACAGCAGATCCCTCTCCCAGAAGCTTGTTCTTTATCAGTGGCTTCGCTTCTTGAACCTTTCTGCCATCATACTCCCCTACAATCATCACTCCATCTGTAAAACCTTTAAGATATGTCATCCTTTTTGCTTCAGCAAGCTTTTCCTTGTCATTCTGGCTCTTAATCTTAAGATCAAGGCACACCTTCTCAGCTGACTTATCCCCAAACTCAGGAATGTTGATTATTGGTATGACATTGAATGGAAGAACCCACTCATCTTTGACACCAAACTTCGTTCTCAAAGCTGGCTTTGTGATTAAATCTTGCAGTGCCATGTAATCATCTGGTGAATCACTTGGCACACTAGTCACGATGCCAGTACCTTTATCAGTCAAGATAGTGAGCATGGGAAGCGCATATATGATTTCGTTGAAGGAAAGAGGAGACCTTAATGGCAGACCAATCAAATCATTGCCAGCAAGCTCAACCAAGCAAGTAGGCTTTTCTGGTACCCTGGAAAGATGCTGATATGCAAGATTAAGAGCAGACCTTGCTGTCACAATGAAGACATCAGTCTCGTTGATCTCAAAAGCCCCATACTTCCCATCAGGCAGTACCCAACAGTTTGTTTGCCCATACATCGTCTCAGGTCTCAATGTAGCAGCTGCCAGATAAACATTCTTTCCTTCCAAGGCCTTCAACTTGGGAGGAAAAGGTGGGATCACCTTCATCTTAATCAACACATACTCTTGTGGCTGCACACCTTCACCTGATGCCCTATCATGATCAGCACAGGGTTGGCCATCCAATGGAGAGTAGATGGTGTACCTCATATCCTTAACAATTTTGCCCATTTTCTTCAGCTTCCTCATCTGCCAGCGAACAAAAGCATCATAGTAAGGATTCATATCAGTGGTTATGAAGGAGCGCCTCCAATCACAACCCAGGCCAAAAGCCTTAAGATCTTCCTTTGCCAACGGAGGGAAGTAGGTCAACCAGTGAGAAGGATCCTGAAATTTGGCAATTTCTTCATCTGACAGGCCGAAACCCCTCATAATCTCCCACTGGAACTTCTGCAAGCCAGTCTTTGCAGCAGCCTTGGATTTCTTACTCTTAAATTTATCCGGCGCAACAGCAGCCTGGTCAGCCTGGCTGTCCTCTGCCACTTCAGCACTTGAATCATCCTCTACTGCAGGAAACACTGGAGGATTTCCATACAGTTGAATCTCCCTAGCAAGCTTATCAGCTGAGGCCTTGATGGGCATACCAGTACAATGAAAACCAAACGGCAACAGCACATTTGAGCCACGGAGTCTGTGGTATGCAGCACCAAACTCAAGCTTGGACAATGAGAAGGCGTGACCCAAGTGTAGTAAGCCATTCATGTAAGGGTACGGAAAGTTGCCAAAGAATTTTTCACCAGGGCCTGGAAGTTTATTGCCAGGTTCAGCCTGGAAAACCTTGCCCTCCTCCCAACATGTTTGAGCATCCGATTGGATCTTGAGCAAAAGGTCTCTCCTTGCATGACTCTTGGCTCCATCAGTATTTGATGACATTTTCCTGAGCAATCAACAAAAAGCTTGTGTCAATGGGCAAGCCTCTGGATTTAATTTAACTCAATTCAGGACTAAGTCATATGTTTGCATTTTACATACAAATATGAAAAAAAATACTTTCAAATGAATTATAGTGGTGCAATCTCCAAACTCATGGTAGGAACGTCAATCTGATGAAGCTAATCATGTAACGGAACCATAATACCAGAACCATAAGCAAACAACATCAAGACATTTAGCAAAATTATCATTTGAAATCCAATATATTTAACAAACTTGAAGAAAAAAACTATGCTGGCTAAGATCTTACATATATCTATTTAAATCCAAAATTCAGAAGTAAGCATTTTCTAAAGCTAGAGCGAGTCTGACCTGCATATTGAAAACTAATAAATGTACAACTGAATTCCTAAATGCACACTGTATCCACGGTGAGATAACAACAGAAACAAGAAATTCGTGTATGGGACATCAATGAAAATGAAAAGGCAAACAAGACAATCTTCAAACATCACTATCTTTCGCACAGCCCACCAACTAGTAACCCTTTTTTTTGCAGGTAGGGCAACTAGTGAACTTGGTGGAGAGCATAACGGAAGTAGCCCGAACAAGTAATGTGTAAACTGCCAACAGAACCTGAAAACCGCACAGAATCGAACACAGCTAGGGTGCAAACATTGATAATTAACTACATTCATCTCTACATACACGCTTAGTTTTTCAAATTCCCCGCAGGAGCTAAGAAGTTTTCAGAAAATCGAAGTCGTTCTGAACTAGAAAAGCAAGTGGACACTACTAATCGACTTGCTGCAGACGCAGGGGCAGAAGGTAAGCTTCGCTTCAGGCCGATTAGGATGACCACAGGACTAGAAGAAAGCAGAGCCATAGTAGGGAAGAAAAAACTAGGGACCGACATGGATCTGTCTGCCCCGAAGCTACATCATCTAACAGGTAACGGCCACAGCTTGTCTATGTACTCAGCTAGCATGGAATTCATCATCAGATCATCAGTAACCCATCGAGGCGTATGCGCCTACACAACGAACGACTGACCTCACGTCGAGAATCCGGAAGCAACCTGCGCTCGAATCTGCGCAATCCGGACACGACGAGCAGCTCTGGCTCGCTCGCGCGCCTGCGAATCTACAGCGGCGGCGGCGCCGTTCTACGGTTGTACCGATCAATCGCGCGGACGAACGGGGAACGGGGTGGGATGGGTGGGTACCTGGCGACGGCTCGCGAGCCGGGGAGCCGCAGCAGCCTGAGGGCGGGGAGCAAACCGGGAGCCAGCAGATTGCGACGGCGACGGAGATGGGGGAGGAGGCTGGCTGCGGATGGAGGAGGGGGGCTAGGGTTTATCCTGGCGCACGGTCGGTCACGTGGGCCTTGGGTGCCGACTTGGCGTGCACGAAGCAGATGAGTTTGAGATGGAACGGGCCGCTCAAGGAACTTCCTGCACCGGGCTCCAACGAACGGGTGCTGCAGTTTGGCAAGAGGAGGAAAACCTACCCACGAAAGAGGAGTTTGTCTAGTTATTAATGAAAAAAAAAAGGTACTTCTCAAAAAGAAAAGTTAAAAATGGGTTTTCCTTCTGATGAAAAAAGGGCAAAATAGAGAAACGGATTGTCTTTTTTGAAGGGAGAAAAAAATTAGGTGCCATCGATTGGTATCAATCACTTCGGTGTTATTTAATTCGATAACGAGGTTCTTGCAACCGATGTATTGGCGTAAATAAATATACCTTATCTAAAAGCATAGGCTCCGGCCATCGTTTCATCAACGATAAATGGACAAGTCTTTACCCACGACAACGATGAACTTCCTCTTAACTTATCATATCAAAAGTAGCGTCGACATCGATTTTCAAATTACCTTCTGGTGGGTATGAGCACCCTTCTCTCATCTTCGGCACTAGAGTTTGTTTGCTCTTTTGTATTTCGTCCCTAGGGTGCCAATGTGTTTGAACATGCTCTTGGTGAACATAACGTTGATGCTCCCACCAAATGTGAATTTGCCTTTGTGCATGCAACATGTTCCAAGGTCATTGTTCCTGCTCAAAAGAGTTAGTAAACCAGTTTATAGGCCTCTCTTGTATCAGGAAAGAAAATCAAAAGTACGAAGACTCCAAGGGGAAAATAAAAGCTTATTCTCAAAGTACAGTGTTTCCCAAGTGTTTGTTCACGCTAGAATTCATATTGTCCTCTCTTTTTTATTTTGTGGTGGGGATGACCAATGGAATGATAGGTTTGTGACGGTCGTGGTGGACTTGGTGTTCTCAATTTAGAACTTCATTACAAGGGTCTCCTTCTCAAGCATTTACATAAATCTATGTGAAAGAAAATGTGCCTTAGGTGAATCTTGTGGGGTCTCTATATGGAAATAGGGTACCCCATGCGCAATCATTGATTCAATCATTGGCAAAATAGCACTCGAATAAAAGATGATCCCTTGATTCAATCGAGTGCTATTTTGCTAAGCAATGTTGGGAGGTGCTAGACGTTCATTGGCCTTTACCTTTAACTAGTTAAAGTGCCTGTGCATTGCCACGGGAAAACAAGACATGAAGATAATTGATTTTTAAATACCCCACACATTCCCCCCTCTCTCTCTCATATAATCGTCCAAAACCAGTTTCTATCTGTTTTTAATCTTTTTCACTCTATCATGTGTCTCATTCTCTCTTGTTCAGTCTAGGAACTACCCATTATTTTATCCATCTTTGGAGAAGACAATTATGAACAATTTCAATACGTAAGCATAATCAATAATACGAAATGTTTTGTTGACCCTAATTCTAAAGTTGTTCTAAAAAGTGTAAGAATCTTGAACAAGAATGCTAACGCAAGCAACAAGAAATAAACATTAAAAATTAACGAAAAGGTATTATATAACATATACAAAACTATATTAACAATTGTTTGAATAAAATATAGTATTTCTTAAAAATATTCTATCACTGTTCCTTGTTTACTTCCTCTCTAAGTGTCCATTTGAAGGCTCATGCGTTGTCGGGCCCTCAATTCTATCTTTTACATGCTATTGTTCTCTGACCATATCTTCCTTCATGTTTATTTCTTTACACATTTTTAATGTCCTATATGGTGGATTGCAGTTTAAGACTTGCTTTAACACGAAGAATTTAAGAGCCTAGTCCTAGTTTAACAAAAGGAAGCCTTTTACATTTTGATTGCAACAAATATGAATCAAGAAAAAATATGGCATAAATTTTAGCTAAAAATACAAGCATCTGAATCAACAAGTGTGCAAGGTAAATCTGAATCAACATTTGGTTGTAATTGGCATTCATAGCTGATGCTGATTAATCAATATCTTTTAAAAAATCTTTCAACGGAAAATCAATGTGGATAATTGTACGTGGCAATGCTCCACTGATAACTTAATATACATGCTTGTGGACGGCAAAAAAATCCCCTTACAATGTTGTTGTTGGTTGTGTTTTATTTCTAAGTCTAGTAAAACTGGAGGACTTAAACAAAACATCACTTCTCAGGACACCTGAATGTTTCTCTGTAGCTAGTGAAGCAGCCTTCGTAAAAAAAGGGCGTAATGGTCACCTCTGACATTGCCTCATCAACGACCACTCAGCCGTCTTCACACTCCTTTTTCCCAGGCAATAGCTATGGCCGACTTCTTCAGCCACCGCCACTTGTAGCTCGACAGGGAGCAGAAGCGATATTCAGCGCAGCAGAGCGGCGTGGGCGACTACATACAAGCCTAACAAAAAGTTTGGATAGTTCAGGACTGCAAAGCAGTTGGCTACAGGACGAAAGTTGTTTTTTGGCGAATGAACGAAGAGTGTTGTGGGCTTCTTTTGCGAAACAGATAACTACGGACATTGTGACATTCTGACCAATTAACTATATGAAAGCATCCTCCGAAATAAATAGAAATTTTGTTACAGGTGCTTAGGGTCAAACTTAAGTACAATTCATTTTAGGAAGTAAAAAGACACAAACCAATCCATATCTATCTTTACAAGCTCATAGTGTCCTGTAGGTACAATGGGCTAAACTTGATGCCTCTACATGTAACAATTATGGGACTGCCTCCAAAAATGACATGATTCCAAGTGAAATAGCAAAGTTGGCTAGCAAGAAAAAGTGTGGATTTGCACAAGTCAATACTCACATATGAAATGAATAGAATCCTTAGTCTTTGTATATGGATTAATAAGCTTGAGGGGAGGTTGAGTCATGATGTTCTTCAATAGGTATTCAAAGTAATTATTCTAATGCTCTGGCAAATACTAATAACATTTTAGAAGAATCAGTGAACCAAAATGAAGGGTTCAGGATCACTGCAGACAAGGGAAATCATCTGTTTCAAGAACAATAACCTTTAAGATCGTTTCAAACTCCATGGTATCATTCTTATAAAATGATGCAACCAAGTTTTCCATTGCGATGATTGCAGAATCATCACGGTACCTGCAGCCATTAAACGAGTTTGAGGGAGAGGGATGAAAAGGAAGCTATAATATTCATTTTGAAAATATTTGATGGAAAACAAGTATCATACAAATCTTAATAGTCATGAGGATCTTCAAAGTCTTAGTATACTCGTAACATAACTTTCTTTCTAAAGTTTAACAAGAATATTTCCTTTAATCGATGGCAGTACGAGAAAGAAAAAAGAAAAACAACTCACACCTGAATCGAGACATGACTAAAATCACCAGCCTCCCCACTATGTGCTTTCCTCTATGCCTCACTGGCCAAGCATCATTCCCTTGCCTCTCAGTCGATCGCCTCTACGAGCGCCATCTCCCCGCAGTTGCCGCTGGTACGTCGAGGCCCTGATTACCTCGCCCTAGTGGCACGCATTGTTCTTCTCCACCACTTGTCATCGATTCTGGATGTCGGAGGCTAGATATAGGCCAGTGGCACAACACTTGACACCATAAGCTGGAGCACATGTTGTCTCCACCGAGTCCACAAGCATGGCCACGATGCGTTCAATGGCTACACCCCTACATAACGCTGGCCTCCTCCTTCTGCCAGTCTCGCCGATGAATGGAAGTGAGCTCCTCGAACGCCCCCCTCGAGCAGGTTGGAGCGAACCCAAGCAACCTAGGTAAGTTCATATTACGTAAAATTAGAACTTTGTAACTTATGTTTAGTTCTTCCAATTCTTGGTAATCATAACATGAAATCTCTATATTTATATTTGGTACAAGTCCTCAACGCTTCTTCAAATTAAATTGAGTACCAGTTTTCAACATTGTATCATTGCAGTTTACATTTGTCAGCATATTAAAGAAATTAATACATTTTTGTAAACATATTGGATGCCAAAATATAAGCCCTCAATAAGACATGTTAAGCTTTTAGAGCAGCGATTCCATAGAACACAGTATAACCAAGAACCCAGTGGCACAAAGAAGCTGCAATGCCAATGACTTCATATACTAAACAGTCAACATAGTCCTTCATATCTCACTAACGCGACCTTCCATTCAGATGCCTTATCATTTGCAATTTCTGAACTTCTCTATCGGTATCAGTGTTTTCCTGACTTTTCAGCTAACAAGCCTACCATCTGATGCACATTGATTGTGTCCATGGCGAGAATAAACGTTAGTACAAACAAATATTGCATTTTCTGATCGAGTACTCATGATTCTCATGTGGATTAGTTTTTGTTGGTCGGCAATATGATTTGCCCTTACCTCTGCCACCACTTACAGTTCCAATTTCCACCCGTCAGGATATCTTTGTCTAAACCATGGGGAAGAATTAGTTACAAGGTATCTTTATCCAAATTCAGTTACATATTATGAATGCACATTTCTCCAAGTGAATTATAGCACGCTGTAGCATAGCTAAAAACGAATGACTCCCCACAACAAAGTTGACCTACAGAAAATAAATTAAATACTAAATATAATTATTCCTTAATTTAAAGACAACGTATGATTAAGTCTGCTACCCTCAAGTTCTTGTCCGACTCCATCAGGTCCTTGACGTTGCTCCATAGGGACCTCAAGGGCCTAGTGCTCTGACAATATCTCCGAACAATCGAAGCGGTACTCCAGCAAGAACTTTCTCGGGAACATGTGCTGGTCGATTGTGTTGCGCACTCTTGCTCGCCGAAGCCGCACATTCAAAAATCATAACCAATAACTTCTTCAAGTAGAAGAACATGACCCGATAGAAGACAGGAACTTTCATGGCAATAAATCTGAGGTTACCTTGAGAAGTGTCTGCGTGTATGACTCGGAAATCTCCGTGCGGATCTGGTTTGCACGGTCGTGCTTCTGCCGTAGGTCTCTTCACACCAACTCCGTCACCCTGAGCTTGGTGACTGACAGCATTGGCAGCACCACATCTC